>NW_026906991.1:0-300000 GCF_033978795.1 Nerophis ophidion | reverse complement strand
GTCATATTGAGTAAAACCTCATTTTTGTATTTGCAAACCATAAAAAAAACATATATCTAGTAAAACTCACATTTATTCAATATCACAGGCATTTTTAGACATTTTGAACGTTTGAATTAGGAATTATGTTGGAATACCTTTTAATTGCTTTTTTTGCATTATCTCAGGATTCTAAGTACATTACTGTCAAATTAGTAGAAAAATACTTTTTGTTTTCGCCAACCTTACCAAATGTTTTTTTTTTCCAGAAAAACTCTCAAAGATACATTTCTTCAGGCATTTTTAGACATGTTGCATTTCTACTTTTGGAGTTATGTTTCAAAAACGGTCATTTTGAGTGTGACCAATATGAGGCCAGGAAA
The DNA here is from genome assembly GCF_033978795.1 of Nerophis ophidion. Lineage (NCBI taxonomy): Eukaryota > Metazoa > Chordata > Actinopteri > Syngnathiformes > Syngnathidae > Nerophis > Nerophis ophidion. The sequence goes on along the minus strand of NW_026906991.1, from coordinate 299,638 downwards.
ACCAAATTTTTGTATTTGTGAACCTCTCCAAAATACCTGATTCTGTTAAAACTCACATAAATTCAATATTATAGCCTTTTTAGACAAATTTCAAGTTTGGTTTTGGGGTTATGATTATAAACCTTTCATATTTAGTATGACTGTTACACTGTTATATTGAATAAAAAACTAACTTGTGTCTTTGCAAACCTTACAAAAAAATCATTTTTCTAGTACAACTAACAAAAATACATATCTTTAGGCATTATTAGCCATTTTGCATGTGTTTTTTAGAAGTTATGTTTGAATACATTTTTTTTTACTTTTTTTGCATTATGTCAGGATTGTAAGCCTTTGTAGTCATATTGAGTAAAAAACGACTTTTTGCATTTGCAATATTTAAAAAAGCATATGTTTCGAGTAAAACTCCCAAAGATGCATTATTTCAGGCATTATTAGCCGTTTTTCATGTGTGGTGTTGGAGTTATGTTTAAATAACTGTCATATTGAGTGTTACAGTATACAGTCATATTGAGTAAAACCTCATTTTTGTTTTTGCAAACTATAAAAAAAACAACTGTGTCTAGTAAAACTCACATGTATTCAATATCACAGGTATTTTTAGACATTTTGCACGTTTGGATTAGGAGTTATGTTTTTATTGCTTTTTTCGCAGTATCTCAGGAATCTAAGAACAATATAGTCATGTTGAGTAAAAGACAACTTTTCGCATTTGCAAAATTTAAAAAAGCTTATGCTTCGAGTAAAACTCCCAAAGATGCATTATTTCAGACATTATTAGCATTTTTTTATGTGTGGTGTAGGGGTTATGTTTAAATAACTGTCATATTGAGTGTTAAAGTATACGGTCATATCGAGTAAAACCTCATTTTTGTATTTGCAAACCATCAAAAAAAACCCGTATCTAGTAAAACTCGCATGTATTCAATATCACAGGCATTTTTAGTTATTTTGAACGTTTGAATTAGGAATTATGATGGAATACATTTACATTTTTTGTTTTCGCTTTATCTCAGGATTCCAAGTACATTACTGTCAAATTAGTAGAAAAATACTTTTTGTTTTCGCCAACCTTACCAAATGTTTTTTTTTTCCAGAAAAACTCTCAAAGATACATTTCTTCAGGCATTTTTAGACATGTTGCATTTCTACTTTTTCAGAACTACCAAAAATACACATCTCTAGGCATTATCAGCCCTTTTGCATGTGGTTTTTAGAAGTTATGTTTGAATGCATATTTATTACTTTTTTCGCATGATGTCAGGATTGTAAGACTTTGTAGTCAATATGAGTAAAAAAGTACTTTTGGCATTTGCAATATTTAAAAAGGATATATATCGAGTAAAACTCCCAAAGATGCATTATTTCAGGCATTATTAGTAATGTTTCATGTGTTGTGTAGGATTTATGTTTAAATAACTGTTATATTGAGTGTTACAGTATACAGTCATATTGAGTAAAACCTCATTTTTGTTTTTGCAAACTATAAAAAAAAACAACTGTGTCTAGTAAATCTAACATTTATTCAATATTACAAGCATTTTTAGACATTTTGCACGTTTGGATCAGGAGTTATGTTGGAATACATTTTTTTGTTTGTTTTTTTCGCATTATCTCAGGATTCTAAGAACATTATAGACATATTGAGTAAAAAACTACTTTTTGCATTCGCAAGATTTAAAAAAAGCATATGCTTAGAGTAAAACTCCCAAAGATGCATTATTTCAGGCATTATTAGCCATTTTTCATGTGTGGTGTAGGAGTTATGTTTGAATAACTGTCATATTGAGTGTTACAGTTTACAGTCATATTGAGTAAAACCTAGTTTTTGTATTTGTGATTCTTTCCAAAATACCCGATTCTGTTAAAACTCACATAAAATCAATATTACAGGCTTTTTTAGACAAATTTCAAGTTTGGTTTTGGAGTTATGATTATAAACCTTTCATATTTAGTATGATAGTTACACTGTTATATTGAATAAAAAAACTAACTTGTGTCTTTTCTAACCTTACAAAAGATCAATTTTCTAGTACAACTAACAAAAATACACATCTCTAGGCATTATCAGCTGTTTTTCATGCGTCGTTTGGAATTTATGTTTGAATACATTTTTATTGCTTTTTTTGCATTATCTCAGGATTCTAAGTACATTACTGTCAAAGTAAAACATTATATTTTGTATTTGCAAACCTTGCCAAATGTTTTTTTTTCAGGAAAACTCTCAAAGATGCATTTCTTCAGGCATTATTAGACATTTTGCATGTATGGTGTAGGAGTTATGTTTAAATAACTGCCATATTGAGTGTTACATTATACAGTCAAATTGAGTAAAACCTAAATTTTGTTTTTGCAAACCATAGAAAAACAACTGTATCTAGTAAAACTCACACGTATTCAATATCATAGGCATTTTTAGACATTTTGCACGTTTGGATTAGGAGTTATGTTTTTATTGCTTTTTTCGCATTATCTCAGGAATCTAAGAACATTATAATCATGTTGAGTAAAACACTACTTTTCGCATTTGCAAAATTTAAAAAAGCTTATGCTTCGAGTAAAACTCCAAAAGATGCATTATATCAGGCATCATTAGCCATTTTTCATGTGTGGTGTAGGAACTATGTTTAAATAATTGTCATATTGAGTGTTACAGTATACAGTCATATTGACTAAAACCTCATTTTTGTATTTGCAAACAATAGAAAAACAACTGCATCTAGTAAAACTCACACGTATTCAATATCATAGGCATTTTTTGACATTTTGCACGTTTGGATTAGGAATTATGTTTGAATACATTTTTATTGTTTTTTTCGCTTTATCTCCGGATTGTACATTACTGTCAAATTTAGTAAAAAAATACTTTTTGTTTTCGCAAATCTTACCAAATGTTTTTTTTTCCAATAAAACTGTCTAAGATACATTTCTTCAAGCATTATTAGACATTTTGCATTTCTACTTTTTGAGTTATGTTTCAAAAACTGTCATTTTGCGTGTGACCAATATGAGGCCAGCAAAACCTAATTGTTGTATTTGTGAACATTTCCAAAATACCCGAGTCTGCTAAAACCCACATAAATTCAACATTACAGGCTTTTTTAGACAAATTTCAAGTTTGTTTTTGGAGTTATGATTATAAACCTTTCATATTTAATATGACAGTTACACTGTTATATTGAATAAAAAAAACTAACTTGTGTCTTTGCAAACCCTACAAAAGATTATTTTTCTAGTACAATTAACAAAAATACACATCCCTAGGCATTATTAGCCATTTTTCATGTGTTGTTTTGAAGTTATGTTTGAATACATTTTTTTGCTTTTTTTGCATTATCTCAGGATTCTAAGACTATTATAGTCATATTGAATAAAAAACTACTTTTTGCATCTGCAAGATTTAAAAAAGCATATGTTTCGAGTAAAACTCCCAAAGATGCATTATTTCAGGCATTATTAGCCATTTTTCATGTGTGGTGTAGGAGTTATGTTTAAATAACTGTCATATTGAGTGTTACAGTATACAGTCATATTGAGTAAAACCTCATTTTTGTATTTACAAACCATAGAAAAACAACTGTATCTAGTAAAACTCACATGTATTCAATATCACAGGCATTTTTAGACATTTTGCACGTTTGGATTAGGAATTATGTTGGAATACATTTGTATTGCTTTTTTCGCAATACAAATGTCAAATTGAGTAAAAAATAAAAATTTGTTTTTGCAAACCTTACCAAATTATTTTTTTTCAGGAAAACTCTCAAAGATGCATTTCTACAGTTATTATTAGACATTATACATGTGTATTTTTGGAGTTATGTTTTAAAAACTGTAATTTTGAGTGTGACCAATATGAGGCCAGTAAAACCTAAGCTTTGTATTTGTGATTCTTTCCAAAATACCTGATTCAGGTAAAACTCACATACATTCAACATTAAGGCTTTTTAAGACAAATTTCATGTTTGGTTTTGGAGTTATTATTATAAACCTTTCACATTTAGTATGACAATCCTCCGGAGGCAGCAGACAGGTACCGTCAGGCTAAACATATTTGAAGCCTGGTATATAAAGGTTTATGCTTTTACTAACAATTTAACATTTTTCTCTGTAATATGGCACACGCTGGTGAGTGCAAGACATACTTGATCAACAGCCAACAGCCACACAGGTCACACTGACGGTGGCCGTACAAACAAATTTCACACTGTTACAAATATGCGCCACACTGTGAACCCTCATCAAACAAGAATGACAAACACATTTCGGGAGAACATCTTCACCGTAACACAAAATAAACACAAAAGAACAAATACCCAGAATGCCATGCAGCGCTACTCTTCCGGGCTACACCCCCGCAACCACCAAACCCCGCCCGCCTCAACTGACGCAAGGAGGGGGACCGTGATGTGGGGTGGTGGCAGGGGTGTAGCCCGGAAGAGTAGCGCTGCATGGAATTCTGGGTATTTGTTCTTTTGTGTTTATTTTGTGTTACGGTAAAGATGTTCTCCCGAAATGTGTTCGTCATTCTTGTTTGATGTGGTTTCACAATATTGGCGCATATTTGTAACAGTGTTAATTTTTTTTGTACAGCTCCCGTCAGTGTGATTTGTAATGCTGTTAATCAAGTACGTCTTGTAGTCAACATTGTACAACCAACAAATCCTCGCATAACATGCGTGCGGCCCCCTCGGCATGCTGTTGGTTTGCTGAATGAGCGAACACGACAAAAGGTTGTCAAGGAAGTTGAAGGCAGTGCTGTCACAGAACCACATTAAAATGTTTGTCCGGTCGATATAGGGACAATCCATTGCGAGGGTCACAGGAAGCCTCTCGTTAAAATTGGGAGGATTCGCAAGTATGTTGCTAGGTCTGGATGGTCATTCAAAGAAGCTGAATCCACTTTTCATGTAGTTTCAGCATCCAGTGGCCCCCTATTTTAACAATTCAGAAAGAGTGTAAAATAATGGTATTTTTCTGTGGAAATACCAGCATTGTCACTTTATTAAAGTTGGTTGATCATATTAATTTGGAAAAACTCTGTAGAATAAAAGTATTTTTCTGCAAAACTGTTTGCATCAATACTTTATTAAAGGTTGTTGACCTTAATAATATTGTAAAAATCCGTAAAATTACGATATTTTTCCGCAAAACGTTTCATGAAAATTTCTGTAAATATAATGTTTTTGATTATTATTTGGTTTGCAATGTTTTACTTAAATGTTATAGTTTTCGTTTGGCAGCCGTATCTGCCAGTAGATGACAGTTTGTTTTACAGAATTTTTTTTTTTGTGTGTATAGACATTTATCTTTGTCAGTTTTACTAGAAAAAATATATTTTTTAAGGTTCTCAAACACACAAGGTACACTGTAAAAAAAAAAATCTGTAAAAAAACTAATCTACTGGTAGCTACGGCTGCCAAATGAAAACCATAAAATTAAAGTAAAACACTGTAGACCAAATAATGATCTAAAACATTATATTTACAGAAATTTTCATTAAACGTTTTGTGGAAAAATATCAACATTTTTCAGATTTTTACTAAATTGTTAAGATCAACCACCTTTAATAAAGTGACAATGCAAACAGTTCTGCAGAAAAATACCTTTTTTCTACAGAGTTTTTCCAATTAATTACGATCAACCAACTTTAATGGAGTGACAATGCTGGCGGTTCCACAGAAAAACATGATTATTTTACAGATTTTTTCTGAATTATTAAGATCAAGAGTCTCAAACTCAGTTTACCGGGGGGCTATAGTGTGTAGAAACTACGTGAAAAGTGAATTCACCTTCCTTTAATGGCAATACTGACATGGCAACATACTTGCCAATCTTTACAGGATACTCCCTGTGACCGTAGTGAAGGGCTATCCGATATCGACTGGACAAGCATCTTTAAGGCCCGCTGTGACAGTACTGCAAGTGGTGTTTTGTTATTAGACTTTTGTGCTCGTCATAGGTTGTCCATAACATACTTGATCAACAGCTATATAGCTCACACTGACGGTGGCTGTCCAAAAAATGTTAACATTGTTACAAATATGCACCACATATTGTGAACCCACATCAAACAAGAATGACAAACACATTTTGGGAGAACATCTTCACCGTAACACAAAATAAACACAAAAGAACAAATACCCAGAATTCCATGCAGTGCTACTCTTCCGGGCTACACCCCCGCCACCACCCCACATCACCGCCCCCCTCCATGTGTCGGTTGAGGTGGGCGGGGTTTGGTGGTTGCGGGGGTGTAGCCCGGGCGAGTAGCGCTGCATGGCATTCTGGGTATTTGTTATTTTGTGTTTATTTTGTGTTACGGTGAAGATGTTCTCGCGAAATGTGTTTGTCATTCTTGTTTGATGTGGGTTCAGAGTGTGGCGCATATTTGTAACAGTGTAAAATTTGTTTGTATGGCCACCGTCAGTGTGACTTGTATGGCTGTTGGAGCCAGATGAGGTGGTTCGGGCATCTGGTCAGGATGCCACCCACACCCCTCCCTAGGGAGGCGATTAGGGCATGTCCAACCGGTAGGAGGCCACGGGGAAGATCCAGGACACGCTGGGAAGACTTTGTCTCCCGGCTGGCCTGGCAACGCTTCGGGATTCCCTGGGTAGGAGCTAGACGAAGTGGCTTGGGAGTGGGAAGGCTGGGCTTTCCTGCTTAGGTTGCTGCCCCCGCGACCCGACTTCTGATAAGCGGAAGAAGATGGAGGCAATTGTGATCTTCTGGCTCTTAGATCCCAAACGCTTAAAGTCCCTGTGACACTTTTTAGTCTTTGTTACAATCAGCCGCTCTCTTTCTTCTTTCTAATGCATCAAAAAAATGTGTACTCATACCCGGAAGTAGCTTCCTTATATCCGTCCACAGACCAAACGAGACACTTCAAAATAAAAGTATGCCCACATACTGTTTAAAAGGGTGCTGCTCGTTTTTCGTATGTGGGTAACAACATTGAACTATCTATAAATGGTTGATTTTTAGAGGCTAGTAAGATAAAGTGTTGTACCTGACAAGTTTGGGCTACCTTGCTTCTGCAGCCTTCATAGGAAGTGTCACATGATGTTAGCGTGACGTTGTCTGTGACGTGTTGTATGGATTGTTTTGATTGATACTTTTATTAATAGATTGCCAAGTACAGTACATATTCCGTACAATTGACCACTAAATGGTAACACCCCAATAAGTTTTTCAACTTGTTTAAGTCGGGGTCCACGCTAATCAATTCCTGGTAAAAAAAAGTGATTCCCTTGACCGAGCATCAAACCCGGATCGCGACGGTGAGCGCATTGAATCCTAACCACTAGACTGTACCATCAAGTACAGCCAGGAACAACACTTTACGTTACTAACCAATATAAATAAACCATTTATATATACACGTCAGTAGGCTAAATGAAACTCTTCAACATAACATTTCACTATGTATATATATTTCCCAATGGTTCAACCGCCACCTGCCCGAATCTATTTAAAATATATTTTTTCGTCAAGTCACCCGCCCAACCTGCTGTTTATCCGCGGACTCCACGGTTGTGACCGTAAACCGCGCATCTCTACTAGATACAGTTGTTTTTTTATTGTTTGCAAATACAAAAATTTGGTTTTACTCAATATGACTGTATACAATATGACAGTTATTTTTACATAACTCCTACACCACACATGAAAAATGGCTAATAATGCCTGAAAAAATGCGCCTTTGGGAGTTTTACTCGAAACATATGCTTTTTTAAATCTTGCAAATGCAAAAAGTAGTTTTTTACTCAATATGACAATAATGTTCTTAGAATCTTTAGATAATGTGACAAAAGCAATAAAAATGTTTTCAAACATCCCTTCTAAACAACAAATGCAAAATGACTAATAATGCCTGGAGATATGTATCTTTGTTAGCGGTACTAGAAAAATTATATTTTGTAAAAAGTATGTTTTTACTCAATTTGACAAGAATGTACATACAATTCTGAGATATTGTAAAAAAAAAAGCAATACAAATGTATTCCATCATAATTCCTAATCCGAACGTGCAAAATGTCTAAAAATGTCTGTGATATTGAATCCATTTGAGTTTTACTAGACACAGTTGTTTTTTTATGGTTCGCAAATACAAACATTTGGTTTTACTCAATACACGGGCAAAATGTCTAATAATGCCTGAAGAAATGTATCATTTTGAGTTTTACTGGAAAAAAAACATATGGTAAGGTTTGAAAAAACAAAAAGTAATTTTTTACCCAATTTCACAATAATGTACTGAGAATCCTGAGCTAATGCGAAAAAAGCAATGAAATGTCCTCCTACATAATTCCTAATCCAAACGTGCAAAATGTCTAAAAATGCCTGCGATATTGAATCCATGTGAGTTCTACTAGATGCAGTTGTTTTTTTATGGTTTGCAAATACAAAAATTTGGTTTTACTCAATATGACTGTATACTGTAACACTCAATATGACAGTTATTTAAACATAATTCCTACACCACACATGAACAATGGCTAATAATGCCTGAAGGAATGCGTCTTTGGGAGTTTTGCTGGAAACATATGCTTTTGTAAATCTTGCAAATGCAAAAACTAGTTTTTTACTCAATATGACAATCATTTTTTTAGAATCCTGCGATAATGCTAAAAAAGCAATACAAATAAATTCAAACATAACTTCTAAACAACACATGCAAAATGGCTAATAATGCCTACACTGTAAAAAAAAATTCATATTTTTATGGTTAATTTACTTTAAATATCTACTGTATTTTTTTGTAAATAGGTTATAAAACAGAAGAATTGAAAACATTATCTGTAAATAAACAAATTGTCTGTTATTTTAAGTAATATGCCAGTATTGACAAACTATGTATATTACTATTTTTTATTACGGAAAAATACCAAATAAATAATACATATCATTTTCTGGTTTGGTAAGGTTGGCCAAAACAAAAAGTATTTTTCTACTAATTTGACAGTAATGTACTTAGAATCCTGAGATAATGCAAAAAAAGCAATTTAAAGGTTTTCCAACATAATTCCTAATTCAAACGTTCAAAATGTCTAAAAATGCCTGTGATGTTGAATAAATGTGAGTTTTACTAGATATAGTTTTTTTTATGGTTTGCAAATACAAAATATAGCATAATTTTTTTTAAATTTTGCAAATGCAAAAAGTTGTTTTTTACTCAACATGACTATAATGCTCTTAGATTCCTGAGATAATGCAAAAAAAGCAATAAAAATGTATTCAACAAAACTCCTAATCCAAACGTGCAAAATGTCCTAAAATGCCTGTGATATTGAATTAATGTTAGTTTTACTAGATACAGTTGTTTTTCTATGGTTTGCAAATACAAAATTTAGGTTTTACTCAATGTGACTGTATACTGTAACACTCAATATGACAGTTATTTAAACATAACTCCTACACCACACATGCAAAATGTCTAATAATGCCCGAAGAAATGCATCTTTGAGAGTTTTCCTGAAAAAAAAAAACATTTGGCAAGGTTTGCAAAAACCAAAAAATAATGTTTTACTCAATTTGACAGTAATGTACTTAGAATCCTGAGATAATGCGAAAAAAGCAATAAAATTGTATTCAAACATAACTTCCAAACAACGCATGAAAAATGGCTGATAATGCCTAGACATGTGTATTTTTGTTAGTTGTACTAGAAAATGTATCTTTTTAAGGTTAGCAAAGACACAAGTTAGTTTTTTTATTCAATATAACAGTGTAACTATCATACTAAATATTAAAGTTTTATAATCATAACTCCAAAACCAAACTTGAAATTTGTCTTTAAAAGCCTGTAATATTGAATTTATGTGAGTTTTAACAGAATCAGGTATTTTGGAGAGGTTCACAAATACAAAAATTAGGTTTTCCTGGCCTCATATTGGTCACACTCAAAATGACAGTTTTTGAAACATAACTCCTAAAGTAGAAATGCAACATGTCTAAAAATGCCTGAAGAAATGTATCTTTGAGAGTTTTTCTGGAAAAAAAAAAACATTTGGTAAGGTTGGCGAAAAAAAAAGTATTTTTCTAGTAGTTACATTATACAATATGACTGTATAATGTAACACTCAATTTGACAGTTATTTAAACATAACTCCTACACCACACATGCAAAATGTCTAATAATGCCGGAAGAAATGCATCTTTGAGAGTTTTCCTGAAAAAAAAAAAACATTTGGCAAGGTTTGCAAAGACAAAATAATTTTTTTTTACTCAATTTGACGGTAATGTACTTAGAATCCGGAGATAAAGCCAAAAAAACAATAAAAATGTATTCAAACATAATTCTTAATCCAAACGTGCAAAATTTCTAAAAATGCCTATGATATGGAATACGCGTGAGTTTTACTAGATGCAGTTGTTTTTCTATGATTTGCAAATACAAAAAGGAGATTTTAGTCAATATGACTGTATACTGTAACACTCAATATGACAGTTTTTTAAACATAGTTCCTACACCACACATTAAAAATGGCTAATAATGCCTGAAATAATGCATCTTTTGGAGTTTTACTCGAAGCATAAGCTTTTTTAAATTTTGCAAATGCAAAAAGTTGTTTTTTACTCAACATGACTATAAAGTTCTTAGATTCCTAAGATAATGCGAAAAAAGCAATAAAATCATAACTCCTAATCCAAACGTGCAAAATGTCTAAAAATGCCTTTGATATTGAATACGTGTGAGTTTTACTAGATACAGTTGTTTTTCTATGGTTTGCAAATACACAATTTAGATTGTACTCAATGTGACTGTATACTGTAACACTCAATATGACAGTTATTTAACATAACTCCTACAAACACACATGCAAAATGTCTAATACTGCCTGAAGAAATGCATCTTTGAGAGTTTTCCTGAAAAAAACATTTGGCAAGGTTTACAAAAACAAAATATAATTTTTTACTCAATTTGACAGTAATGTACTTAGAATCCTGAGATAATGCAAAAAAAAGCAATAAAAATGTATTCAAACATAACTTCCAAACAACGCATGTAATATGGCTGATAATGCCTAGAGATGTGTATTTTTTTTAGTTCTACTAGAAAATTGATCTTTTGTAAGGTTAGCAAAGACACAAGTTTGTTTTTTTATTCCATATAACAGTGTAACTGTCAAACTAAATATGAAAGGTTTATAATCATAACTCCAAAACCAAACTTGAAATGTGTCTAAAAAAGCCTGTAATATTGAATTTACGTGAGTTTTACCAGAATCGGGTATTTTGGAAAGAATCACAAATACAAACATTCGGTTTTACTGGCCTCATATTGGTCACACTCAAAATGACAGTTTTTGAAACAAAAATCCAAAAATATGCATGCAAAATGTCTAATAATGCCTGAAAAAAGGCATCTTTGAGAGTTTTCCTGAAAAAAAAAAACATTTGACAAGGTTTGCAAAAACAAAATATATTTTTTTACTCAATTTGACAGTAATGTACTTAGAATCCTGAGATAAGGCGAAAAAAACCATAAAACTGTATTCCAACATAATTCCTAATCCAAACGTGAAAAATGTCTAAAAATGCCTGTGATATTGAATACATGTGAGTTTTACTAGATACAGTTGTTTTTCTATGGTTTGCAAATACAAAAATGAAGTTTTAGTCATTATGACTGTATACTGTAACACTCAATATAACAGTTATTTAAACATAAATCCTACACAAAACATAAATAATGGCTAATAATGCCTGAAAAAATGCATCTTTGGGAGTTTTACTGGAAGCATATGCTTTTTTAAATTTTGCAAATGCAAAAAGTAGTTTTTTTCTCAATATGACTATAATGTTCTTAGAATCCTGAGATAATGCGAAAAAAGCAATAAAAATGTATTCCAACATAATACCTAATTCAAACGTGCAAAATGTCTAGAAATGCCTGTGATATTGAATAAATGTTAGTTTTACTAGATGCAGTTGTTTTTCTATGGTTTGCAAATACAAAATTGAGGATTTACTCAATATGACTGTATACTGTAACACTCAATATGACAGTTATTTAAACATAACTCCTAAACCACACATATAAAATGTCTAATAATGCCTGAAATAATGCATCTTTGGGAGTTTTACTCGAAACATATGCTTTTTAAAATTTGGCAAATGCAAAAAGTAGTTTTTTACTCAATATGACTATAATGTTCTTAGAATCCTGAGATAATGCGAAAAAAGCAATAAAAATGTATTCCAACCTAACTCCTAATCCAAACCTGCAAAATGTCTAAAAATGCCTGTGATATTGAGTAAATGTTAGTTTTTCTAGATACAGTGGTTTCTCTATGGTTTGCAAATACAAAATTTAGGTTTTACTCAATATGACTGTATACTGTAACACTCAATATGACAGTTATTTAAACATAACTCCTACACCACACATGAAAAATGGCTAATAATGCCTGAAATAATGCATCTTTGGGGGTTTCACTCGAAGCATATGATTTTTTAAATCTTGCAAATGCAAAAAGTAGTTTTTTTCGCAGTATGACTATAATGTTCTTAGAATCCTGAGATAATGCGAAAAAAGCAATAAAAATGTATTCCAACATAACTCCTAATCCAAACGTGCAAAATGTCTAAAAATGCCTGTGATAAGGAATACATGTTAGTTTTACTAGATACAGTTGTTTTTTTATGGTTTGCAAATACAAAATTTAGGTTTTACTCAATATTACTGTATACTGTAAAACTCAATATGACAGTTTTTTAAACATAACTCCTACACCACACATGAAAAATGGCTAATAATGCCTGAAATAATGCATCTTTGGGGGTTTCACTCGAAGCATATGCTTTTTTAAATCTTGCTAATGCAAAAAGTAGTTTTTTTTCGCAATATGACTATAATGTTCTTAAAATCCTGAGATAATGCAAAAAAAAGCAATAAAAATGTATTCCAACATAACTCCTAATCCAAACGTGCAAAATGTCTAACAATGTCTGTGATAAGTAATACATGTTAGTTTTACTAGATACAGTTGTTTTACTATAGTTTGCAAATACAAAATGTATGTTTTACTCAATATGACTGTATACTGTAACACTCAATATGACAGTTATTTAAACATAACTCCTACACCACACATGAAAAATGGCTAATAATGCCTGAAATAATGCATCTTTGGGAGTTTTATTCGAAACATATGCTTTTTTAAATCTTGCAAATGCAAAAAGTAGTTTTTTATTCAATATTAGTATAATAGTCTTAGAATCCTGAGATAATGAGAAAAAAAGCAATAAAAATGTATTCCAACATAACTTTTAAACAACACATGCAAAATGGCTAATAATGCCTAGAGATATGTATTTTTGTTAGTTGTACTAGAAAAATGATCTTTTGTGAGGTTTGCAAAGACACAAGTTAGTTTTTTTATTCAATATAACAGTGTAACTGTCATATTAAATATGAAAGGTTTATAATCATAACTCCAAAACTAAACGTGAAATTTTTCTAAAAAAGCATGTAATATTGAATTTATGTGACTTTTACCAGAATCGGGTATTTTGGAAAGAATCACAAATACAAAAACCAGGTTTTACTCAATATGACTGTATACTGTAACGCCCAATATGACAGTTATTTAAACATAACTCCTACACCACACATGAAAAATGGCTAATAATGCCTGAAATAATGCATCTTTGGGAGTTTTACTCGAAACATATGCTTTTTTAAATCTTGCAAATGCAAAAAGTACTTTTTTATTCAATATTACTATAATTGTCTTAGAATCCTGAGATAATGAGAAAAAAGCAATAAAAATGTATTCAAACATAACTTTTAAACAACACATGCAAAATGGCTAATAATGCCTAGAGATATGTATTTTTGTTAGTTGTACTAGAAAAATGATCTTTTGTAAGGTTTGCAAAGACACAAGTTAGTTTTTTTATTCAATATAACAGTGTAACTGTCATACTAAATATGAAAGGTTTATAATCATAACTCCAAAACCAAACTTAAAATTTGTCTAAAAAAGCCTGTAGTATATAATATACGTGAGTTTTACCAGAATCGGGTATTTTGGAAAGAATCACAAATACAAACATTGGGTTTTACTGGCCTCATATTGGTCACACTCAAGATGACAGTTTTTGAAACAAAACTCCAAAAATATGCATGCAAAATGTCTAATAATGCCTGAAGAAATGCATCTTTGAGAGTTTTCCTGAAAAAAAAAAAATATTTGGCAATATTTGCAAAAACAAAATATGATTTTTTACTCAATTTGACAGTAATGTACTTAGAATCCTGAGATAAAGCGAAAAAAACAATAAAAATGTATTCCAACATAATTCCTAATCCAAACGTGCAAAATGTCTAAAAAAGTCTCTGATATTGAATACATGTGAGTTTTACTAGATACAGTTGTTTTTCTATGGTTTGCAAATAGAAAAATTAGGGTTTAGTCAATATGACTGTATACGTTAACACTCAATATAACAGTTATTTAAACATAAATCCCACACAACACATGAAAAATGGCTAATAATGCCTGAAATAATGCATATTTTGGAGTTTTACTGGAAGCATATGCTTTTTTAAATTTTGCAAATGCAAAAAGTAGTTTTTTACTCAATATGACTATAATATTCTTAGAATCCTGAGATAATGCGAAAAAAGCAATAAAAATGTATTCCAACATAACTCCTAATCCAAACGTGCAAAATGTCTAAAAATAACTGTGATATTGAATAATTGTTAGTTTTACTAAATACAGTTGTTTTTTTATGGTTTGCAAATACAAAATTTAGGTTTTACTCAATATGACTGTATACTGTAACACTCAATATGACAGTTATTTAAACATAAGTCCTACAGCACACATGGAAAATGGCTAATAATGCCTAGAGATATGTATTTTTGTTAGTTGTACTAGAAAAATGATCTTTTGTAAGGTTTGCAAAGACACAAGTTAGTTTTTTTATTCAATATAACAGTTCAACTGTCATACTAAATATGAGAGGTTTATAATCATAACTCCAAAACTAAACGTGAAATTTGTCTAAAAAAGCCTGTAATATTGAATTTATGTGAGTTTTACCAGAATCGGGTATTTTGGAAAGAATCACAAATACAAACATTGGGTTTTACTGGCCTCATATTGGTCACACTCAAAATGACAGTTTTTGAAACAAAACTCCAAAAATGTGCATGCAAAATGTCTAATAATGCCTGAAGAAATGCATCTTTGAGAGTTTTCCTGAAAAAAAAAAACATTTGGCAATATTTGCAAACACAAAATATAATTTTTTACTCAATTTGACAGTAATGTACTTAGAATCCTGAGATAAAGCGAAAAAAACAATAAAAATGTATTCCAACATAATTCCTAATCCAAACGTGCAAAATGTCTAAAAAAGTCTCTGATATTGAATACATGTGAGTTTTACTAGATACAGTTGTTTTTCTATGGTTTGCAAATAGAAAAATGAGGGTTTAGTCAATATTTCTCAATGTTTGTATTTGTGATTCTTTCCAAAATACCCGATTCTGGTAAAACTCACGTAAATTATATATTACAGGCTTTTTTAGACAAATTTCAAGTTTGGTTTTGGAGTTATGATTATAAACCTTTCATATTTAGTATGACAGTTACACTGTTTTATGGAATAAAAAAACTAACTTGTGTCTTTGCAAACCTTACAAAAGATCATTTTTCTAGTACAACTAACAAAAATACATATCTCTAGGCATTAGCCATTTAGCATGTGTTGTTTAAAAGTTATGTTTGAATACATTTTATTGCTTTTTTCGCATTATCTCAGGATTCTAAGACTATTATAGTCATATTGAATAAAAACTACTTTTTGCATTTGCAAGATTTAAAAAAGCATATGTTTCGAGTAAAACTCCCAAAGATGCATTATTTCAGGCATTATTAGCCATTTTTCATGTGTGGTGTAGGAGTTATGTTTAAATAACTGTCATATTGAGTGTTACAGTATACAGTCATATTGAGTAAAACCTACATTTTGTATTTGCATACCATAGAAAAACAACTGAATCTAGTAAAACTAACATGTATTCCTTATCACAGGCATTTTTAGACATTTTGCACGTTTGGATTAGGAGTTATGTTGGAATACATTTTAATTACTTTTTTCGCATTATCTCAGGATTCTAAGAACATTATAGTCATATTGAGAAAAAAACTACTTTTTGCATTTGCAAGATTTAAAAAAGCATATGCTTCGAGTGAAACCCCCAAAGATGCATTATTTCAGGCATTATTAGCCATTTTCCATGTGTGGTGTAGGACTTATGTTTAAATAACTGTCATATTGAGTGTTACAGTATACAGTCATATTGAGTAAAACCTAAATTCTGTATTTGCAAACCATAAAAAAACAACTGTATTTAGTAAAACTAACAATTATTCAATATCACAGGCATTTTTAGACATTTTGCACGTTTGGATTAGGAGTTATGTTGGAATACATTTTTATTGCTTTTTTCGCATTATCTCAGGATTCTAAGAATATTATAGTCATATTGAGTAAAAAACCACTTTTTGCATTTGCAAAATTTAAAAAAGCATATGCTTCCAGTAAAACTCCAAAATATGCATTATTTCAGGCATTATTTGCCATTTTTCATGTGTTGTGTGGGATTTATGTTTAAATAACTGTTATATTGAGTGTTACAGTATACAGTCATATTGACTAAACCCTCATTTTTCTATTTGCAAACCATAGAAAAACAACTGTATCTAGTAAAACTCACATGTATTCAATATCAGAGACTTTTTTAGACATTTTGCACGTTTGGATTAGGAATTATGTTGGAATACATTTTTATAGTTTTTTTCGCTTTATCTCAGGATTCTAAGTACATTACTGTCAAATTGAGTAAAAAATTATATTTTGTTTTCTGCAAATATTGCCAAATGTTTGTTTTTTTTCAGGAAAACTCTCAAAGATGCATTTCTTCTTGCATTATTAGACATTTTGCATGCATATTTTAGGAGTTTTGTTTCAAAAACTGTCATTTTGAGTGTGACCAATATGAGGCCAGTAAAACCCAATGTTTGTATTTGTGATTCTTTCCAAAATACCCGATTCTGGTAAAACTCACGTAAATTATATATTACAGGCTTTTTTAGACAAATTTCAAGTTTGGTTTTGGAGTTATGATTATAAACCTTTCATATTTAGTATGACAGTTACACTGTTATATGGAATAAAAAAACTAACTTGTGTCTTTGCAAACCTTACAAAAGATCATTTTTCTAGTACAACTAACAAAAATACATATCTCTAGGCATTATTAGCCATTTTGCATGTGTTGTTTAAAAGTTATGTTTGAATACATTTTATTGCTTTTTTCGCATTATCTCAGGATTCTAAGACTATTATAGTCATATTGAATAAAAACTACTTTTTGCATTTGCAAGATTTAAAAAACCATATGTTTCGAGTAAAACTCCCAAAGATGCATTATTTCAGGCATTATTAGCCATTTTTCATGTGTGGTGTAGGAGTTATGTTTAAATAACTGTCATATTGAGTGTTACAGTATACAGTCATATTGAGTAAAACCTATATTTTGTATTTGCAAACCATAGAAAAACAACTGTATCTAGTAAAACTAACATGTATTCAATATCACAGGCATTTTTAGACATTTTGCACGTTTGGATTAGGAGTTATGTTGGAATACATTTTTATTGCTTTTTTCGCATTATCTCAGGATTCTAAGAAAATTATAGTCATATTGAGAAAAAAACTACTTTTTGCATTTGCAAGATTTAAAAAAGCATATACTTCGAGTGAAACCCCCAAAGATGCATTATTTCAGGCATTATTAGCCATTTTCCATGTGTGGTGTAGGACTTATGTTTAAATAACTGTCATATTGAGTGTTACAGTATAAAGTCATATTGAGTAAAACCTAAATTTTAAATTTGCAAACCATAAAAAAACAACTGTATTTAGTAAAACTAACAATTATTCAATATCACAGGCATTTTTAGACATTTTGCACGTTTGGATTAGGAGTTATGTTGGAATACATTTTTATTGCTTTTTTTGCATTATCTCAGGATTCTAAGAATATTATAGTCATATTGAGTAAAAAACTACTTTTTGCATTTGGAAAATTTAAAAAAGCATATGCTTCCAGTAAAACTCCAAAATATGCATTATTTCAGGCATTATTAGCCATTTTCCATGTGTTGTGTGGGATTTATGTTTAAATAACTGTTATATTGAGTGTTACAGTATACAGTCATATTGACTAAACCCTCATTTTTCTATTTGCAAACCATAGAAAAACAACTGTATCTAGTAAAACTCACATGTATTCAATATCAGAGACTTTTTTAGACATTTTGCACGTTTGGATTAGGAATGATGTTGGAATACATTTTTATTGTTTTTTTCGCTTTATTTCAGGATTCTAAGTACATTACTGTCAAATTGAGTAAAAAGTTATATTTTGTTTTTGCAAATATTGCCAAATGTTTGTTTTTTTCAGGAAAACTCTCAAAGATCCATTTCTTCAGGCATTATTAGCCATTTTGCATGTGTTGTTTGAAAGTTATGTTTGAATACATTTTATTGCTTTTTTCGCATTATCTCAGGATTCTAAGACTATTATAGTCATATTGAATAAAAACTACTTTTTGCATTTGCAAGATTTAAAAAAGCATATGCTTCGAGTGAAACCCCCAAAGATGCATTATTTCAGGCATTATTAGCCATTTTCCATGTGTGGTGTAGGACTTATGTTTAAATAACTGTCATATTGAGTGTTACAGTATACAGTCATATTGAGTAAAACCTAAATTTTGTATATGCAAACCATAAAAAAACAACTGTATTTAGTAAAACTAACAATTATTCAATATCACAGGCATTTTTAGACATTTTGCACGTTTGGATTAGGAGTTATGTTGGAATACATTTTTATTGCTTTTTTCGCATTATCTCAGGATTCTAAGAATATTATAGTCATATTGAGTAAAAAACTACTATTTGCATTTGCAAAATTTAAAAAAGCATATGCTTCCAGTAAAACTCCAAAATATGCATTATTTCAGGCATTATTAGCCATTTTTCATGTGTTGTGTGGGATTTATGTTTAAATAACTGTTATATTGAGTGTTACAGTATACAGTCATATTGACTAAACCCTCATTTTTCTATTTGCAAACCATAGAAAAACAACTGTATCTAGTAAAACTCACATGTATTCAATATCAGAGACTTATTTAGACATTTTGCACGTTTGGATTAGGAATTATGTTGGAATACATTTTATTGTTTGTTTCGCTTTATCTCAGGATTCTAAATACATTACTGTCAAATTGAGTAAAAAATTATATTTTGTTTTTGCAAATATTGCCAAATGTTTGTTTTTTTTCAGGAAAACTCTCAAAGATGCATTTCTTCTGGCATTATTAGACATTTTGCATGCATATTTTTGGAGTTTTGTTTCAAAAACTGTCATTTTGAGTGTGACCAATATGAGGCCAGTAAAACCCAATGTTTGTATTTGTGATTCTTTCCAAAATACCCGATTCTGGTAAAACTCACGTAAATTATATATTACAGGCTTTTTTAGACAAATTTCAAGTTTGGTTTTGGAGTTATGATCATAAACCTTTCATATTTAGTATGACAGTTACACTGTTATATGGAATAAAAAAAACTAACTTGTGTGTTTGCAAAACTTACAAAAGATCATTTTTCTAGTACAACTAACAAAAATACATATCTCTAGGCATTATTAGCCATTTTGCATGTGTTGTTTAAAAGTTATGTTTGAATACATTTTATTGCTTTTTTCGCATTATCTTAGGATTCTAAGACTATTATAGTCATATTGAATCAAAACTACTTTTTGCATTTGCAAGATTTAAAAAAGAATATGTTTCGAGTAAAACCCCCAAAGATCCATTATTTCAGGCATTATTAGCCATTTTTCATGTGTGGTGTAGGAGTTATGTTTAAATAACTGTCATATTGAGTGTTACAGTATACAGTCATATTGAGTAAAACCTACATTTTGTATTTGCAAACCATAGAAAAACAACTGTATCTAGTAAAACTAACATGTATTCCTTATCACAGGCATTTTTAGACATTTTGGACGTTTGGATTAGGAGTTATGTTGGAATGCATTTTTATTGCTTTTTTCGCATTATCTCAGGATTCTAAGAACATTATAGTCATATTGAGAAAAAAACTACTTTTTGCATTTGCAAGATTTAAAGAAGCATATGCTTCGAGTGAAACCCCCAAAGATGCATTATTTCAGGCATTATTAGCCATTTTCCATGTGTGGTGTAGGAGTTATGTTTAAATAACTGTCATATTGAGTGTTACAGTATACAGTCATATTGAGTAAAACCTAATTTTTGTATTTGCAAACCATAAAAAAACAACTGTATTAGTAAAACTAACAATTATTCAATATCACAGGCATTTTTAGACATTTTGCACGTTTGGATTAGGAGTTATGTTGGAATACATTTTTATTGCTTTTTTCGCATTATCTCAGGATTCTAAGAATATTATAGTCATATTGAGTAAAAAACTACTTTTTGCATTTGCAAGATTTATAAAAGCATATGCTTCGAGTGAAACCCCCAAAGATGCATTAATTCAGGCATTATTAGCCATATTACATGCGTTGTTTGGAAGTTTTGTTTGAATACATTTTTATTGCTTTTTTTGCATTATCTCAGGATTCTAAGTACATTACTGTCAAATTGAGTAAAAAATTATATTTTGTTTTTGCAAACCTTGCCAAATGTTTTTTTTCAGGAAAACTCTCAAAGATGCATTATTTCAGGCATTATTAGCCATTTTCCATGTGTGGTGTAGGACTTATGTTTAAATAACTGTCATATTGAGTGTTACAGTATACAGTCATATTGAGTAAAACCTAAATTTTGTATTTGCAAACCATAGAAAAACAACTGTATCTAGTAAAACTAACATGTATTCCCTATCACTAGCATTTTTAGACATTTTGCACGTTTGGATTAGTAATTATGTTGGAATACATTTTTATTGCTTTTTTCGCATTATCTCAGGATTCTAAGGACATTATAGTCATATTGAGTAAAAAACTACTTTTTGCATTTGCAAGATTTTAAAAAGCATATGTTTCGAGTAAAACTCCAAAAGATGCATTATTTCAGGCATTATTAGCAATTTTTCATGTGTGGTGTAGGAGTAATGTTTAAATAACTGTCATATTGGGCGTTACAATATACAGTCATATTGAGTAAAACCTGGTTCTTGTATTTGTGATTCTTTCCAAAATACCCGATTCTGGTAAAAGTCACATAAATTCAATATTACATGCTTTTTTAGACAAATTTCACGTTTAGTTTTGGAGTTATGATTATAAACCTTTCATATTTAATATGACAGTTACACTGTTATATTGAATAAAAAAAACTAGCTTGTGTCTTTGCAAACCTTACAAAAGATCATTTTTCTAGTACAACTAACAAAAATACATATCTCTAGGCATTATTAGCCATTTTGCATGTGTTGTTTAAAAGTTATGTTTGAATACATTTTTATTGCTTTTTTCTCATTATCTCAGGATTCTAAGACTATTATAGTAATATTGAATAAAAAACTACTTTTTGCATTTGCAAGATTTAAAAAAGCATATGTTTCGAATAAAACTCCCAAAGATGCATTATTTCAGGCATTATTAGCCATTTTTCATGTGTGGTGTAGGAGTTATGTTTAAATAACTGTCATATTGAGTGTTAGAGTATACATTCATATTGAGTAAAACCTACATTTTGTATTTGCAAACTATAGAAAAACAACTGTATCTAGTAAAAATAACATGTATTCCTTATCGCAGGCATTTTTAGACATTTTGCACGTTTGGATTAGGAGTTATGTTGGAATACATTTTTATTGCTTTTTTCGCATTATCTCAGGATTCTAAGAACATTATAGTCATATTGCGAAAAAAACTACTTTTTGCATTTGCAAGATTTAAAAAAGCATATGCTTCGAGTGAAACCCCTAAAGATGCATTATTTCAGGCATTATTAGCCATTTTTCATGTGTGGTGTAGGAGTTATGTTTAAATAACTGTCATATTAAGTGTTACAGTATACAGTCATATTGAGTAAAACCTACATTTTGTATTTGCAAACCATAGAAAAACAACTGTATCTAGTAAAACTAACATGTATTCCTTATCACAGGCATTTTTAGACATTTTGCACGTTTGGATTAGGAGTTATGTTGGAATACATTTTTATTGCTTTTTTCGCATTATCTCAGGATTCTAAGAACATTATAGTCATATTGAGAAAAAAACTACTTTTTGCATTTGCAAGATTTAAAAAAGCATATGTTTCGAGTAAAACTCCCAAAGATGCATTATTTCAGGCATTATTAGAAATTTTGCATGTGTGGTTTAGGAGTTATGTTTAAATAACTGTCATATTGAGTGTTACAGTATACAGTCATATTGAGTAAATCCTCAATTTTGTATTTGCAAACCATAGAAAAACAACTGCATCTGGTCAAACTAACATTTATTCAATATCACAGGCATTTCTAGACTTTTTGCACGTTTGAATTAGGAATTATGTTGGAATACATTTTTATTGCTTTTTTCGCATTATCTCAGGATTCTAAGAACATTATAGTCATATTGATTAAAAAACAACTTTTTGCATTTGCAAAATTTAAAAAAGCATATGCTTCCAGTAAATCTCCCAAAGATGCATTTTTTCAGGCATTATTAGCCATTTTTTATGTTTTGTGTAGGATTTATGTTTAAATAACTGTTATATTGAGTGTTACAGTATACAGTCATAATGACTAAAACTTCATTTTTGTATCTGCAAACCATAGAAAAACAACTGTATCTAGTAAAACTCACATGTATTCAATATCACAGGCATTTTTAGACATTTTGCACGTTTGGATTAGGAGTTATGTTGGAATACATTGTTATTGCTTTTTTCGCATTATCTCAGGATTCTAAGAATATTATAGTCATATTGAGTAAAAAACTACTTTTTGCATTTGCAAGATTTATAAAAGCATATGCTTCGAGTGAAACCCCCAAAGATGCATTAATTCAGGCATTATTAGCCATATTACATGCGTTGTTTGGAAGTTTTGTTTGAATACATTTTTATTGCTTTTTTTGCATTATCTCAGGATTCTAAGTACATTACTGTCAAATTGAGTAAAAAATTATATTTTGTTTTTGCAAACCTTGCCAAATGTTTTTTTTCAGGAAAACTATCAAAGATGCATTATTTCAGGCATTATTAGCCATTTTCCATGTGTGGTGTAGGACTTATGTTTAAATAACTGTCATATTGAGTGTTACAGTATACAGTCATATTGAGTAAAACCTAAATTTTGTATTTGCAAACCATAGAAAAAAAACTGTATCTAGTAAAACTAACATGTATTCCCTATCACTAGCATTTTTAGACATTTTGCACGTTTGGATTAGGAATTATGTTGGAATACATTTTTATTGCTTTTTTCGCATTATCTCAGGATTCTAAGGACATTATAGTCATATTGAGTAAAAAACTACTTTTTGCATTTGCAAGATTTTAAAAAGCATATGTTTCGAGTAAAACTCCAAAAGATGCATTATTTCAGGCATTATTAGCAATTTTTCATGTGTGGTGTAGGAGTAATGTTTAAATAACTGTCATATTGGGCGTTACAATATACAGTCATATTGAGTAAAACCTGGTTCTTGTATTTGTGATTCTTTCCAAAATACCCGATTCTGGTAAAAGTCACATAAATTCAATATTACATGCTTTTTTAGACAAATTTCACGTTTAGTTTTGGAGTTATGATTATAAACCTTTCATATTTAATATGACAGTTACACTGTTATATTGAATAAAAAAAACTAGCTTGTGTCTTTGCAAACCTTACAAAAGATCATTTTTCTAGTACAACTAACAAAAATACATATCTCTAGAAATTATTAGCCATTTTGCATGTGTTGTTTAAAAGTTATGTTTGAATACATTTTTATTGCTTTTTTCTCATTATCTCAGGATTCTAAGACTATTATAGTAATATTGAATAAAAAACTACTTTTTGCATTTGCAAGATTTAAAAAAGCATATGTTTCGAATAAAACTCCCAAAGATGCATTATTTCAGGCATTATTAGCCATTTTTCATGTGTGGTGTAGGAGTTATGTTTAAATAACTGTCATATTGAGTGTTAGAGTATACATTCATATTGAGTAAAACCTACATTTTGTATTTGCAAACTATAGAAAAACAACTGTATCTAGTAAAAATAACATGTATTCCTTATCGCAGGCATTTTTAGACATTTTGCACGTTTGGATTAGGAGTTATGTTGGAATACATTTTTATTGCTTTTTTCGCATTATCTCAGGATTCTAAGAACATTATAGTCATATTGCGAAAAAAACTACTTTTTGCATTTGCAAGATTTAAAAAAGCATATGCTTCGAGTGAAACCCCTAAAGATGCATTATTTCAGGCATTATTAGCCATTTTTCATGTGTGGTGTAGGAGTTATGTTTAAATAACTGTCATATTGAGTGTTACAGTATACAGTCATATTGAGTAAAACCTACATTTTGTATTTGCAAACCATAGAAAAACAACTGTATCTAGTAAAACTAACATGTATTCCTTATCACAGGCATTTTTAGACATTTTGCACGTTTGGATTAGGAGTTATGTTGGAATACATTTTTATTGCTTTTTTCGCATTATCTCAGGATTCTAAGAACATTATAGTCATATTGAGAAAAAAACTACTTTTTGCATTTGCAAGATTTAAAAAAGCATATGTTTCGAGTAAAACTCCCAAAGATGCATTATTTCAGGCATTATTAGAAATTTTGCATGTGTGGTTTAGGAGTTATGTTTAAATAACTGTCATATTGAGTGTTACAGTATACAGTCATATTGAGTAAATCCTCAATTTTGTATTTGCAAACCATAGAAAAACAACTGCATCTGGTCAAACTAACATTTATTCAATATCACAGGCATTTCTAGACTTTTTGCACGTTTGAATTAGGAATTATGTTGGAATACATTTGTATTGCTTTTTTAGCATTATCTCAGGATTCTAAGAACATTATAGTCATATTGATTAAAAAACAACTTTTTGCATTTGCAAAATTTAAAAAAGCATATGCTTCCAGTAAATCTCCCAAAGATGCATTTTTTCAGGCATTATTAGCCATTTTTTATGTTTTGTGTAGGATTTATGTTTAAATAACTGTTATATTGAGTGTTACAGTATACAGTCATAATGACTAAAACTTCATTTTTGTATCTGCAAACCATAGAAAAACAACTGTATCTAGTAAAACTCACATGTATTCAATATCACAGGCATTTTTAGACATTTTTCACGTTTGGATTAGGAATTATGTTGGAATACATTTTTATTGTTTTTTTTGCCTTATCTCATTATTCTAAGTACATTACTGTCAAATTGAGTAAAAAAATATATTTTGTTTTTGCAGACCTTGTCAAATGTTTTTTTTTTCAGGAAAACTCTCAAAGATGCCTTTTTTCAGGCATTATTAGACATTTTGCATGCATATTTTTGGATTTTTGTTTCAAAAACTGTCATTTTGAGTGTGACCAATATGAGGCCAGTAAAACCGAATGTTTGTCATTGTGATTCTTTCCAAAATACCCGATTCTGGTAAAACTCACGTAAATTCAATATTACAGGCTTTTTTAGACAAATTTCAAGTTTGGTTTTGGAGTTACGATTATAAACCTTTCATATTTAGTATGACAGTTACACTGTTATATGGAATAAAAAAACTAACTTGTGTCTTTGCTAACCTTACAAAAGATCAATTTTCTAGTACAACTAACAAAAATACACATCTCTAGGCATTATCAGCCATATTACATGCGTTGTTTGGAAGTTATGTTTGAATAAATTTTTATTGCTTTTTTTAGCATTATCTCAGGATTCTAAGTACATTACTGTCAAATTGAGTAAAACATTATTTTTTGGTTTTTTGCAAACCTTGCCAAATGTTTTTTTTTTCAGGAAAACTCTCAAAGATGCATTTCTTCAGGCATTATTAGACATTTTGCATGTGTGGTGTAGGAGTTATGTTTAAATAACTGTCATATTGAGTGTTACAGTATACAGACACATTGAGTAAAACCTAAATTTTGTATTTGCAAACCATAGAAAAACAACTGTATCTAGTAAAACTAACATTAATTCAACATCACAGGCATTTTAGGACATTTTGCACGTTTGGATTAGGAGTTTTGTTGAATACATTTTAATTGCTTTTTTTGCATTATCTCAGGAATCTAAGAGCATTATAGTCATGTTGAGTAAAAAACAACTTTTTGCATTTGCAAAATTAAAAAAAGCTTATGCTTTGAGTAAAACTCCCAAAGATGCATTATTTCAGGCATTATTAGACATTTTTCATGTGTGGTGTAGGAGTTATGTTTAAATAACTGTCATATTGAGTATTACATTATACAGTCATATTGAGTAAAACCTCATTTTTGTATTTGCAAACCATAAAAAAAACCTATATCTAGTAAAACTCACATTTATTCAATATCACAGGCATTTTTAGACATTTTGAACGTTTGAATTAGGAATTATGTTGGAATACCTTTTAATTGCTTTTTTTGCATTATCTCAGGATTCTAAGTACATTACTGTCAAATTAGTAGAAAAATACTTTTTGTTTTCGCCAACCTTACCAAATGTTTTTTTTTTTCCAGAAAAACTCTCAAAGATACATTTCTTCAGGCATTTTTAGACATGTTGCATTTCTACTTTTGGAGTTATGTTTCAAAAACGGTCATTTTGAGTGTGACCAATATGAGGCCAGGAAAACCAAATTTTTGTATTTGTGAACCTCTCCAAAATACCTGATTCTGTTAAAACTCACATAAATTCAATATTATAGCCTTTTTAGACAAATTTCAAGTTTGGTTTTGGGGTTATGATTATAAACCTTTCATATTTAGTATGACTGTTACACTGTTATATTGAATAAAAAAACTAACTTGTGTCTTTGCAAACCTTACAAAAAATCATTTTTCTAGTACAACTAACAAAAATACATATCTTTAGGCATTATTAGCCATTTTGCATGTGTTTTTTAGAAGTTATGTTTGAATACATTTTTTTTTACTTTTTTTGCATTATGTCAGGATTGTAAGCCTTTGTAGTCATATTGAGTAAAAAACGACTTTTTGCATTTGCAATATTTAAAAAAGCATATGTTTCGAGTAAAACTCCCAAAGATGCATTATTTCAGGCATTATTAGCCGTTTTTCATGTGTGGTGTTGGAGTTATGTTTAAATAACTGTCATATTGAGTGTTACAGTATACAGTCATATTGAGTAAAACCTCATTTTTGTTTTTGCAAACTATAAAAAAAACAACTGTGTCTAGTAAAACTCACATGTATTCAATATCACAGGTATTTTTAGACATTTTGCACGTTTGGATTAGGAGTTATGTTTTTATTGCTTTTTTCGCAGTATCTCAGGAATCTAAGAACAATATAGTCATGTTGAGTAAAAGACAACTTTTCGCATTTGCAAAATTTAAAAAAGCTTATGCTTCGAGTAAAACTCCCAAAGATGCATTATTTCAGACATTATTAGCATTTTTTTATGTGTGGTGTAGGGGTTATGTTTAAATAACTGTCCTATTGAGTGTTAAAGTATACGGTCATATCGAGTAAAACCTAATTTTTGTATCTGCAAACCATCAAAAAAAAACCGTATCTAGTAAAACTCGCATGTATTCAATATCACAGGCATTTTTAGTTATTTTGAACGTTTGAATTAGGAATTATGATGGAATACATTTACATTTTTTGTTTTCGCTTTATCTCAGGATTCCAAGTACATTACTGTCAAATTAGTAGAAAAATACTTTTTGTTTTCGCCAACCTTACCAAATGTTTTTTTTTTCCAGAAAAACTCTCAAAGATACATTTCTTCAGGCATTTTTAGACATGTTGCATTTCTACTTTTTCAGAACTACCAAAAATACACATCTCTAGGCATTATCAGCCCTTTTGCATGTGGTTTTTAGAAGTTATGTTTGAATGCATATTTATTACTTTTTTCGCATGATGTCAGGATTGTAAGACTTTGTAGTCAATATGAGTAAAAAAGTACTTTTGGCATTTGCAATATTTAAAAAAGGATATATATCGAGTAAAACTCCCAAAGATGCATTATTTCAGGCATTATTAGTAATGTTTCATGTGTTGTGTAGGATTTATGTTTAAATAACTGTTATATTGAGTGTTACAGTATACAGTCATATTGAGTAAAACCTCATTTTTGTTTTTGCAAACTATAAAAAAAAACAACTGTGTCTAGTAAATCTAACATTTATTCAATATTACAGGCATTTTTAGACATTTTGCACGTTTGGATCAGGAGTTATGTTGGAATACATTTTTTTGTTTGTTTTTTTCGCATTATCTCAGGATTCTAAGAACATTATAGACATATTGAGTAAAAAACTACTTTTTGCATTCGCAAGATTTAAAAAAAGCATATGCTTAGAGTAAAACTCCCAAAGATGCATTATTTCAGGCATTATTAGCAATTTTTCATGTGTGGTGTAGGAGTTATGTTTGAATAACTGTCATATTGAGTGTTACAGTTTACAGTCATATTGAGTAAAACCTAGTTTTTGTATTTGTGATTCTTTCCAAAATACCCGATTCTGTTAAAACTCACATAAAATCAATATTACAGGCTTTTTTAGACAAATTTCAAGTTTGGTTTTGGAGTTATGATTATAAACCTTTCATATTTAGTATGATAGTTACACTGTTATATTGAATAAAAAAACTAACTTGTGTCTTTTCTAACCTTACAAAAGATCAATTTTCTAGTACAACTAACAAAAATACACATCTCTAGGCATTATCAGCTGTTTTTCATGCGTCGTTTGGAATTTATGTTTGAATACATTTTTATTGCTTTTTTTGCATTATCTCAGGATTCTAAGTACATTACTGTCAAAGTAAAACATTATATTTTGTATTTGCAAACCTTGCCAAATGTTTTTTTTTCAGGAAAACTCTCAAAGATGCATTTCTTCAGGCATTATTAGACATTTTGCATGTATGGTGTAGGAGTTATGTTTAAATAACTGCCATATTGAGTGTTACAGTATACAGTCAAATTGAGTAAAACCTAAATTTTGTATTTGCAAACCATAGAAAAACAACTGTATCTAGTAAAACTCACACGTATTCAATATCATAGGCATTTTTAGACATTTTGCACGTTTGGATTAGGAGTTATGTTTTTATTGCTTTTTTCGCAGTATCTCAGGAATCTAAGAACATTATAATCATGTTGAGTAAAACACTACTTTTCGCATTTGCAAAATTTAAAAAAGCTTATGCTTCGAGTAAAACTCCAAAAGATGCGTTTTTTCAGGCATCATTAGCCATTTTTCATGTGTGGTGTAGGAACTATGTTTAAATAATTGTCATATTGAGTGTTACAGTATACAGTCATATTGACTAAAACCTCATTTTTGTATTTGCAAACCATAGAAAAACAACTGCATCTAGTAAAACTCACACGTATTCAATATCATAGGCATTTTTTGACATTTTGCACGTTTGGATTAGGAATTATGTTTGAATACATTTTTATTGTTTTTTTCGCTTTATCTCCGGATTCTAAGTACATTACTGTCAAATTGAGTAAACATTTTTATTTAGTTTTTGCAAACCTTGCCAAAAGTTTTTTTTTTCAGGCAAACTCCCAAAGATGCATTATTTCAGGCATTATCAGCTTTTTTTTCATGTGTGGTGTAGGAGTTATATTTAAATAACTGTCATATTGAGTGTAACATTATACAGTCATATTGAGTAAAACCTCATTTTTGTATTTGCAAACCATAAAAAAATACTGTATCTAGTAAAACATTTTGAACGTTGGAATACCTTTTAATTGCTTTTTTCGCATTATCTCAGGATTCTAAGTACATTACTGTCAAATTAGTAGACAAATACTTTTTGTTTTTGCCAACCTTACCAAATGTATTTTTTCCAGAAAAACTCTCAAAGATAATATTTCTTGAGACATTTTTAGACACGTTGCATCTCTACTTTTGGAGTTATGTTTCAAAAACTGTCATTTTGAGTGTGACCAATATGAGGCCAGGAAAACCAAATTTTTGTATTTGTGAACCTCTCCAAAATACCTGATTCTGTTAAAACTCACATAAATTCAATATTATAGGCTTTTTAGACAAATTTCAAGTTTGGTTTTGGAGTTATGATTATAAACCTTTTATATTTAGTATGACTGTTACACTGTTATATTGAATCAAAAAACTAACTTGTGTCTTTGCAAACCTTACAAAAGATAATTTTTCTAGTACAACCAACAAAAATACATACCTCTAGGCATTATTAGCCATTTTGCATGTGCTTTTTTAGAAGTTATGTTTGAATACATTTTTTTTACTTATGTCAGGATTGTAAGCCTTTGTAGTCATATTGAATAAAAAACTACTTTTTGCATTTGCAATATTTAAAAAAAGCATATGTTTCGAGTAAAACTCCCAAAGATGCATTATTTCAGGCATTATTAGCCGTTTTTCATGTGTGGTGTTGGAGTTATGTTTAAATAACTGTCATATTGAGTGTTACAGTATACAGTCATATTGAGTAAAACCTCATTTTTGTTTTTGCAAACAATAAAAAACAACAACTCTGTCTAATAAAACTCACATGTATTCAATATCACAGGCATTTTTAGACATTTTGCACGTTTGGATTAGGAGTTATGTTTTTATTGCTTTTTTCGCATTATCTCAGGAATCTAAGAACATTATAGTCATGTTGAGTAAAAAACTACTTTTTGCTTTTGCAAAATTTAAAAAAGCTAATGCTTCGAGTACAACTCCAAAAGATGCATTATTTCAGGCATTATTAGCCATTTTTCATGTGTGGTGTAGGAACTATGTTTAAATAACTGTCATATTGAGTGTTACAGTATACAGTCATATTGACTAAGACCTCATTTTTGTATTTGCAAACCATAGAAAAACAACTGTATCTAGTAAAACTAACATGTGTTCCTTATCACAGGCATTTTTAGACATTTTGCACGTTTGGATTAGGAATTATGTTTGAATACATTTTTATTGTTTTTTTCGCTTTATCTCGGGATTCTAAGTACATTACTGTCAAATTAAGTAAAAAATTATATTTTGTTTTTGCAAACCTTGCCAAATGTTTTTTTTTTCAGGAAAACTCTCAAAGATGCATTTCTTCAGGCATTATTAGACATTTTGCATGTGTGGTGTAGGAGTTATGTTTAAATAACTGTCAAATTGAGTGTTAAAGTATACAGTCATATTGAGTAAAACCTAAATTTTGTATTTGCAAGCCATAGAACTGTATCTAGTAAAACGAACATTAATTCAATATCACAGACATTTTTAGACATTTTGCACGTTTGGATTAGGAATTATGATGGAATACATTTACATTTTTTGTTTTCGCTTTATCTCAGGATTCTAAGTACATTACTGTCAAATTGGTAAAAAACTACTTTTTGCATTTGCAATATTTAAATAAGCATATGTTTCGAGTAAAACTCCCAAAGATGCATTATTTCAAGCATTATTAGCCATTTTGCATGTGTAGTGTAGGAGTAATGTTTAAATAACTGTCATATTTAGTGTTACAGTATACAGTCATATTGAGTAAAACCTAAATTTTGTATTTGCAAACCATAAAAAAACATCTGTAACTAGTAAAACTAACAATTATTCAATATCACAGGCATTTCTAGACATTTTGCACTATTGGATTAGGAATTATGTTGGAATACATTTTTTTTTTGCTTTTTTCGCATTATCTCAGGATTCTAAGAACATTATAATCATGTTGAGTAAAAAACTACTTTTTGCATTTGCAAAATTTAAAAAAGCATTTGCTTCCAGTAAAACTCCCAAAGATGCATTATTTCAGGCACTATTAGCCATTTTTCATGTGTTGTGTAGGATTTATGTTTAAATAACTGATATATTGAGTGTTACAGTATACAGTCATATTGACTAAAACCTCATTTTTGTATTTGCAAACCATAGAAAAACAACTGTATCTAGTAAAACTCACATGTATTCAATATCATAGGCATTTTTAGACATTTTGCACGTTTGGATTAGGAATTATGTTGGAATACATTTTTATTGTTTTTTTTCGCTTTATCTCAGGATTCTAAGAACATTGTCAAATTGAGTAAAAAATTATATTTTGTTTTTTCAGGAAAACTCTCAAAGATGCATTTTTTCAGGCATTATTAGACATTGTGCATGCATATTTTTGGAGTTTTGTTTCAAAAACCGTCATTTTGAGTGTGACCAATATGAGGCCCGTACAATTGACCACTAAATGGTAACACCCCAATAAGTTTTTCAACTTGTTTAAGTCGGGGTCCACGCTAATCAATTCATGGTTAAAAAAAAGTGATTTTCTTCACCGAGCATCAAACCCGGATCGCAACGGTGAGCGCATTGAATCCTAACCACTAGACTGTACCATCAAGTACAGCCAGGAACAACACTTTACGTTACTAACCAATATAAATAAACCATTTATATATACACGTCAGTAGGCTAAATGAAACTCTTCAACATAACATTTCAATATGTATATATATTTCCCAATGGTTCAACCGCCACCTGCCCGAATCTATTTCAAATATATTTTTTCGTCAATTCACCCGCCCGACCTGCTGTTTATCCGCGGACTCCACGGTTGTGACCGTAAACCGCGCATCTCTACTAGATACAGTTGTTTTTTTATTGTTTGCAAAGACAAAGATTTGGTTTTACTCAATATGACTGTATACAATATGACAGTTATTTTTACATAACTCTTACACCACACATGAAAAATGGCTAATAATGCCTGAAAAAATGCACCTTTGGGAGTTTTACTCGAAACATATGCTTTTTTAAATCTTGCAAATGCAAAAAGTAGTTTTTTACTCAATATGACGATAATGTTCTTAGAATCTTGAGATAATGTGACAAAAGCAATAAAAATGTTTTCAAACATCCCTTCTAAACAACAAATGCAAAATGACTAATAATGCCTGGAGATATGTATCTTTGTTAGCGGTACTAGAAAAATAACATTTTGTAAAAAGTATGTTTTTACTCAATTTGACAAGAATGTTCATACAATTCTGATATATTGCAAAAAAAAAGCAATACAAATGTATTCCATCATAATTCCTAATCCAAACGTGCAAAATGTGATGTAGGAACTATGTTTAAATAACTGTCATATTGAGTGTTACAGTATACTGTCATATTGACTAAAATCTCATTTTTGTATTTGCAAACCATAGAAAAACAACTGCATCTAGTAAAACTCGCACGTATTCAATATCATAGGCATTTTTAGACATTTTGCACGTTTGGATTAGGAATTATGTTTGAATACATTTTTATTGTTTTTTTCCTGCTTTATCTCAGGATTCTAAGTATATTACTGTCAAATTGAGTAAAAAAAATGCATTTTGTTTTTGCAAACCTTGCCAAATGTTTTTTTCTTCAGGAAAACTCTCAAAGATGAATTTCTTCAGGCATTATTAGTGACCAATATGAGGCCAGTAAAACCCAATGTTTGTATTTGTGATTCTTTCCAAAATACCAGTTTCTGGTAAAACTCACATAAATTCAATATTACAGGCTTTTTTAGACAAATTTCAAGTTTGGTTTTGGGGTTATGATTATAAACCTTTCTTATTGAATATGACAGTTACACTGTTATATTGCATAAAAAAACAACTTTTGTCTTTGCTAACCTTACAAAAGATCTTTTTTCTAGTACAACTAACACAATTACACATCTCTACGCATTATTAGCCATTTTTCATGTGTTGTTTAGAAGTTATGTTTGAATACATTTTATTGCTTTTTTTTGCATTATCTCAGGATTCTAAGTACATTACTGTCAAATTGAGTAAAAAATTATATTTTGTTATTGCAAACCTTGCCAAATGTTTTTTTTCCAGGAAAACTCTCAAAGATGCATTTCTTCAGGCATTATTAGACATTTTCCATGTGTGTTGTAGGAGTTATGTTTAAATAACTGTCATATTGAGTGTTACAGTATACAGTCACATTGAGTAAAATCTAATTTTTTTATTTGCAAACCATAGAAAAACAACTGTATCTAGTAAAACTCACACGTATTCAATATCAAAGGCATTTTTAGACATTTTGCACGTTTGGATTAGGAATTATTATTTTATTGCTTTTTTCACATTATCTTAGGAATCTAAGAACTTTATAGTCATGTTGAGTAAAAAACTACTTTTTGCATTTTCAAAATTTAAAAAAGCTTATGCTTTGAGTAAAACTCCCAAAGATGCATTATTTCAGGCATTATTAGACATTTTTCATGTGTGGTGTAGGAGTTATGTTTAAACAACTGTCATATTGAGTGTTACATTATACAGTCATATTGAGTAAAACCTCATTTTTGTATTTGCAAACCATAAAAAAAACCTATATTTAGTAAAACTCACATTTATTCAATATCACAGGCATTTTTAAACATTTTTAAGTTTGAATTAGGAATTATGTTGGAATACCTTTTAATTGCTTTTTTTGCATTATCTCAGGATTCTAAGTACATTACTGTCAAATTAGTAGAAAAATACTTTTTGTTTTCGCCAACCTTACCAAATGTTTTTTTTTCCAGAAAATTCTCAAAGATACATTTCTTCAGGCATTTTTAGACATGTTGCATTTCTACTTTTGGAGTTATGTTTCAAAAACTGTCATTTTGAGTGTGACCAATATGAGGCCAGAAAAACCTAATTTTTGTATTTGTCAACCTCTCCAAAATACCTGATTCTGTTAAAACTCACATAAATTCAATATTATAGGCTTTTTAGACAAATTTCAAGTTTGGTTTTGGAGTTATGATTATAAACCTTTCATATTTAGTATGACTGTTACACAGTTATATTGAATAAAAAAACTAACTTGTGTCTTTGCAAACCTTACATAAGATCATTTTTCTAGTACAACTAACAAAAATACATATCTCTAGGCATTATTAGCCATTTTGCATGTGTTTTTTAGAAGTTATGTTTGAATACATTTTTTTTAACTTTTTTTGCATTATGTCAGGATTGTAAGCCTTTGTAGTCATATTGAGTAAAAAACGACTTTTTGCATTTGCAATATTTAAAAAAGCATATGTTTCGAGTAAAACTCCCAAAGATGCATTATTTCAGGCATTATTAGCCGTTTTTCATGTGTGGTGTTAGAGTTATGTTTAAATAACTGTCATATTGAGTGTTACAGTATACAGTCGTATTGAGTAAAACCTCTTTTTTTTTTTTTTGCAAACTATAAAAAAAAAACTATGTCTAGTAAAACTCACATGTATTCAATATCACAGGCATTTTTAGACATTTTGCACGTTTGGATTAGGAGTTATGTTGGAATACATTTGTATTGCTTTTTTCGCATTATCTCAGGATTCCAAGTACATTACTGTCAAATTAGTAGAAAAATACTTTTTGTTTTCGCCAACCTTACCAAATGTTTTTTTTTTCCAGAAAAACTCTCAAAGATACATTTCTTCAGCCATTATTAGACATGTTGCATTTCTACTTTTGGAGTTATGTTTCAAAAACTGTAATTTTGAGTGTGACCAATATGAGGCCAGGAAAACACAATTTTTGTATTTGTGAACCTCTCCAAAATACCTGATTCCGTTAAAACTCACATGAATTCAATATTACAGGATTTTTTAGACAAATTTCAAGTTTGGTTTTGGAGTTATGATTATAAACCTTTCATAATTAATATGACAGTTACACTGTTATATTGAATAAAAAAAACTAACTTGTGTCTTTGCAAACCTTACAAAAGATTATTTTTCTAGTACAACTTACAAAAATACACATCTCTAGAAATTATCTGCCATTTTGCATGTGGTTTTTAGAAGTTATGTTTGAATACAATTGTATTACTTTTTTCGCATTATATCAGGATTGTAAGACTTTGTAGTCATATTGAGTAAAAAACTACTTTTGGCCTTTGCAATATTTAAAAAAGGATATGTATCGAGTAAAACTCCCAAAGATGCATTATTTCAGGCATTATTAGCAATGTTTCATGTGTTGTGTAGGATTTATGTTTAAATAACTGTTATATTGAGTGTTAAAGTATACAGTCATATTGAGTAAAACCTCATTTTTGTTTTTGCAAACTATAAAAAAAAACAACTGTGTCTAGTTAATCTAACATTTATTCAATATTACAGGCATTTTTAGATTTTTTGCACGTTTGGATTAGGAGTTATGTTGGAATACATTTTTTGTTTGTTTTTTTCTTATTATCTCAGGATTCTAAGAACATTATAGACATATTGAGTAAAAAACTACTTTTTGCATTTGCAAGATTTAAAAAAAGCATATGCTTCGAGTAAAACTCCCAAAGATGCATTATTTAAGGCATTATTAGCCATTTTTCATGTGTTGTGTAGGAGTTATGTTTAAATAACTGTCATATTGAGTGTTACAGTATACAGTCATATTGAGTAAAACCTAGTTTTTGTATTTGTGATTCTTTCCAAAATACCCGATTCCGTTAAAACTCACATAAATTCAATATTACAGGCTTTTTTAGACAAATTTCAAGTTTGGTTTTGGAGTTATGATTATAAACCTTTCATATTTAGTATGATAGTTACACTGTTATATTGAATAAAAAAACTAACTTGTGTCTTTGCTAACCTTACAAAAATCAAATTTCTAGTACAACTAACAAAAATACACATCTCTAGGCATTATCAGCCGTTTTTCATGCGTCGTTTGGAATTTATTTTTGAATACATTTTTATTGCTTTTTTTGCATTATCTCAGGATTCTAAGTATAATACTGTCAAAGTAAAAAATTATATTTTGTTTTTGCAAACCTTGCCAAATGTTTTTTTTTTCAGGAAAACTCTCAAAGATGCATTTCTTCAGGCATTATTATTCATTTTGCATGTGTGTTTTTGGAGTTATGTTTAAATAACTGTCATATTGAGTGTTGCAGTATACATTCACATTGAGTAAAATCTAAATTTTGTATTTGCAAACTATAGAAAAACAACTGTAGCTAGTAAAACTCACACGTATTCAATATCATAGGCATTTTTAGACATGATGATGAGGTGGCGACTTGTCCAGGGTGTACCCTGCCTTCCGCCCGATTGTAGCTGAGATAGGCGCCAGCGCCCCCCGCGACCCCGAAAGGGAATAAGCGGTAGAAAATGGATGGATGGATGGATGGATTTTTAGACATTTTGCACGTTTGGATTAGGAGTTATGTTTTTATTGCTTTTTTCGAAATTATCTCAGGAATCTAAGAACATTATATTCATGTTGAGTAAAAAACTACTTTTTGCATTTGCAAAATTTAAAAAAGCTTATGCTTCGAGTAAAACTCCAAAAGATGCATTATTTCAGGCATTATTAGCCATTTTTCATGTGTGATGTAGGAACTATGTTTAAATAACTGTCATATTGAGTGTTACAGTATACTGTCATATTGACTAAAATCTCATTTTTGTATTTGAAAACCATAGAAAAACAACTGCATCTAGTAAAACTCGCACGTATTCAATATCATAGGCATTTTTAGACATTTTGCACGTTTGGATTAGGAATTATGTTTGAATACATTTTTATTGTTTTTTTTCCTGCTTTATCTCAGGATTCTAAGTACATTACTGTCAAATTGAGTAAAAAAAATGCATTTTGTTTTTGCAAACCTTGCCAAATGTTTTTTTCTTCAGGAAAACTCTCAAAGATGCATTTCTTCAGGCATTATTAGACATTTTGCATGTGTGGTGTAGGAGTTATGTTTAAATAACTGTCAAATTGAGTGTTACATTATACAGTCATATTGAGTAAAACCTCATTTTTGTATTTGCAAACCATAAAAAAAAAACTGTATCTAGTAAAACTCACATTTATTCAATATCTCAGGCATTTTTAGACATTTTGACCGTTTGAATTAGGAATTATGTTGGAATACCTTTTAATTGCTTTTTTCGCAGTATCTCAGGATTCTAAATACATTACTCTCAAATTAGTAGAAAAATGCTATTTGTTTTCGCCAACCTTACCAAATGTTTTTTTTTCCAGAAAAACTCTCAAAGATACATTTCTTCAAGCATTTTTAGACACGTTGCATTTCTACTTTTGGAGTTATGTTTCAAAAACTGTCATTTTGAGTGTGACCAATATGAGGCCAGGAAAACCAAATTTTTGTATTTGTGAACCTCCCCAAAATACCGGATTCTGTTAAAACTCACATAAATTCAATATTATGGGCTTTTTAGACACATTTCAAGTTTGGTTTTGGAGTTATGATTATAAACATTTTATATTTAGTATGACTGTTACACTGTTCAATTGAATCAAAAAACTAACTTGTGTCTTTGCAAACCTTACAAAAATTTTTTTTTCTAGTACAACTAACAAAAATACATATCTCTAGGCATTATCAGCCATTTTGCATGTGCTTTTTAGAAGTTATGTTTGAATACATTTTTTTTACTTATGTCAGGATTGTAAGCCTTTGTAGTCATATTGAGTAAAAAACTACTTTTTGCATTTGCAATATTTAAAAAAGCATATGTTTCGAGTAAAACTCCCAAAGATGCATTATTTCAGGCATTATAAGCCGTTTTTCATGTGTGGTGTTGGAGTTATGTTTAAATAACTGTCATATTGAGTGTTACAGTATACACTCATATTGAGTAAAACCTAATTTTTGTTTTTGCAAACAATTAAAAACAACAACTGTGTCTAGTAAAACTCACATATATTCAATATCACAGGCATTTTTAGACATTTTGCACGTTTGGATTAGGAGTTATGTTTTTATTGCTTTTTTCTTAGTATCTCAGGAATCTAAGAACATTATAGTCATGTTGAGTAAAAAACTACTTTTGGCATTTGCAAAATTTAAAAAAGCTAATGCTTAGAGTAAAACTCCAAAAGATGCATTATTTCAGGCATTATTAGCCATTTTTCATGTGTGGTGTAGGAACTAAATAACTGTCGTATTGAGTGTTACAGTATACAGTCATATTGAGAATAACCTCATTTTTGTATTTGCAAACAATAGAAAAACAACTGCATCTAGTAAAACTCACACGTATTCAATATCATAGGCATTTTAGAGATTTTGCACGTTTGGATTAGGAATTATGTTTGAATATATTTTAATTGTTTTTTTCATCTATGGTGTAGGAGTTATGTTTAAATAACTGTCATATTGAGTGTTACAGTATACAGTCAAATTGAGTAAAACCTAAATTTTGTATTTGCAAACCTTAGAAAAACAACTGTATCTAGTAAAACTCACACGTATTCAATATCATAGGCATTTTTAGATATTTTGCACGTTTGGATTAGGAGTTATATTTTTATTGCTTTTTTCGCATTATCTCAGGAATCTAAGAACATTATAATCATGTTGAGTAAAAAACTACTTTTCGCATTTGCAAAATTTAAAAAAGCTTATGTTTCGAGTAAAACTCCAAAAGATGCATTATATCAGGCATTATTAGCCATTTTTCATGTGTGGTGTAGGAACTATGTTTAAATAATTGTCATATTGAGTGTTACAGTATACAGTCATATTGACTAAAACCTCATTTTTGTATTTGCAAACCATAGAAAAACAACTGCATCTAGTAAAACTCACACGTATTCAATATCATAGGCATTTTTAGACATTTTGCACGTTTGGATTAGGAATTATATTTGAATACATTTTTATTGTTTTTTTCGCTTTGTCTCCGGATTCTAAATACATTACTGTCAAATTGAGTAAAAAATTTTTATTTAGTTTTTGCAAACCTTGCCAAATGTTTTTTTTTTTTTCACGAAAACTCCCAAAGATGCATTATTTCAGGCATTATTAGCCATCTTTCATGTGTGGTGTAGGAGTTATGTTTAAATGACTGTCATATTGAGTGTTACATTATACAGTCATATTGAGTAAAACCTCATTTTTGTATTTGCAAACCATAAAAAAATACTGCATCTAGTAAAACATTTTGAACGTTTGAATTAGGAATTATGTTGGAATACCTTTTAATTGCTTTTGTCGCATTATCTCAGGATTCTAAGTACATTACTGTCAAATTAGTAGAAAAATAATTTTTGTTTTCGCCAACCTTACCAAATGTATTTTTTCCAGAAAAACTCTCAAAGATACATTTCTTCAGGCATTTTTAGACACGTTGCATTTCTACTTTTGGAGTTATGTTTCAAAAACTGTCATTTTGAATGTGACCAATATGAGGCCAGGAAAACCAAATTTTTGTATTTGTTAACCTCTCCAAAATACCTGATTCTGTTAAAACTCACATAAATTCAATATTATAGGCTTTTTAAACACATTTCAAGTTTGGTTTTGGAGTTATGATTATAAACCTTTCATATTTAATATGACAGTTACACTGTTATATTGCATAAAAAAACAACTTTTGTCTTTGCTAACCTTACAAAAGATCATTTTTCTAGTACAACTAACAAAATTACACATCTCTACGCATTATTAGCCATTTTTCATGTGTTGTTTAGAAGTTATGTTTGAATACATTTTTATTGCTTTTTTCACATTATCTCAGGATTCCAAGAACATTATAGTCATATTAAGTAAAAAACTACTTTTTG
The DNA here is from genome assembly GCF_033978795.1 of Nerophis ophidion. Lineage (NCBI taxonomy): Eukaryota > Metazoa > Chordata > Actinopteri > Syngnathiformes > Syngnathidae > Nerophis > Nerophis ophidion. Next base: position 258,877 of record NW_026906991.1, on the reverse strand, counting down.
CATTTGCAAGATTTAAAAAAGCATATATTTCGAGTAAAAATCCAAAAGATGCATTATTTCAGGCATTATTAGCCATTTTTCATGTGTGGTGTAGGAGTTATGTTTAAATAACTGTCATATTGAGTGTTAGTATACAGTTATATTGAGTAAAACCTCATTTTTGTATTTGCAAACAATAGAAAAACAACTGTATCTAGTAAAACTCATATGTATTCAATATCACAGGCATTTTTAGACATTTTGCACGTTTGGATTAGGAATTATGTTGGAATATATTTTTATTGCTTTTTTCGCATTATCTCAGGATTATAAGTACATTACAGTCAAATTTAGTAAAAAAAATACTTTCTGTTTTTGCAAACATTACCAAATGGGTTTTTTTCCATTAAAACTCTCAAAGATACATATCTTCAGGCATTATTAGACATTTAGCATTTCTACTTTTGGAGTTATGTTTCAAAAACGGTCATTTTGAGTGTGACCAATATGAGGCCAGTAAAACCTAATTGTTGTATTTGTGAACCTTTCCAAAATACCTGATTCTGTTAAAACTCACATGAATTCAATATTACAGGATTTTTTAGACAAATTTCAAGTTTGGTTTTGGAGTTATGATTATAAACCTTTCATAATTAATATGACAGTTACACTGTTATATTGAATAAAAAAAACTAACTTGTGTCTTTGCAAACCTTACAAAAGATTATTTTTCTAGTACAACTAACAAAAATACACATCTCTAGGCATTATCAGCAATTTTTCATGTGCTGTTTAGAAGTTATGTTTGAATACAACTTTATTACTTTTTTCGCATTATGTCAGGATTGTAAGAACATTATTGTCATATTAAGTAAAAAACGCCTTTACTCATTTGAAAGATTTAAAAAAGCATATGTTTCGAGTAAAACTCCCAAAGATGCATTATTTCAGGCATTATTAGCTATTTTTCATGTGTGGTGTAGGAGTTATGTTTAAATAACTGGCATATTAAGTGTTACAGTGTTACATATTGAGTAGAACCTAAATTTTGTAATATGCAAACCATAGAAAAACAACTGTATCTAGTAAAACTAACATTATTTCAATATCACAGGCATTTTTAGACATTTTGCACGTTTGGATTAGGAATCATATTGGAATACATTTTCATTGCTTTTTTCTTATTATCTCAGGATTCTAAGAACATTATATTCATATTGAGTAAAAAACTACTTTTTGCATTTGCAATATTTAAAAAAGCATATATTTCGAGTAAAAATCCAAAAGATGCATTATTTCAGGCATTATTAGCCATTTTTCATGTGTGGTGTAGGAGTTATGTTTAAATAACTGTCATATTGAGTGTTACAGTATACAGTTATATTGAGTAAAACCTCATTTTTGTATTTGCAAACAATAGAAAAACAACTGTATCTAGTAAAACTCATATGTATTTAATATCACAGGCATTTTTAGACATTTTGCACGTTTGGATTAGGAGTTATGTCGGAATACATTTTTATTGCTTTTTTCGCATTATCTCAGGATTATAAGTACATTACTGTCAAATTTAGTAAAAAAATACTTTTTGTTTTCGCAAATCTTACCAAATGTTTTTTTTCCAGTAAAACTGTCTAAGATACATTTCTTCAAGCATTATTAGACATTTTGCATTTCTACTTTTTGAGTTATGTTTCAAAAACTGTCATTTTGCGTGTGACCAATATGAGGCCAGCAAAACCTAATTGTTGTATTTGTGAACATTTCCAAAATACCTGAGTCTGCTAAAACCCACATAAATTCAACATTACAGGCTTTTTTAGACAAATTTCAAGTTTGTTTTTGGACTTATGATTATAAACCTTTCATATTTAATATGACAGTTACACTGTTATATTGAATAAAAAAAACTAACTTGTGTCTTTGCAAACCCTACAAAAGATTATTTTTCTAGTACAACTAACAAAAATACACATCCCTAGGCATTATTAGCCATTTTTCATGTGTTGTTTAGAAGTTATGTTTGAATACATTTTTTTGCTTTTTTTGCATTATCTCAGGATTCTAAGACTATTATAGTCATATTGAATAAAAAACTACTTTTTGCATCTGCAAGATTTAAAAAAGCATATGTTTCGAGTAAAACTCCCAAAGATGCATTATTTCAGGCATTATAAGCCATTTTTCATGTGTGGTGTAGGAGTTATGTTTAAATAACTGTCATATTGAGTGTTACAGTATACAGTCATATTGAGTAAAACCTCATTTTTGTATTTACAAACCATAGAAAAACAACTGTATCCAGTAAAACTCACATGTATTCAATATCACGAGCATTTTTAGACATTTTGCACGTTTGGATTAGGAATTATGTTGGAATACATTTGTATTGCTTTTTTCGCAATACAAATGTCAAATTGAGTAAAAAATTAAATTTTGTTTTTGCAAACCTTACCAAATTATTTTTTTTCAGGAAAACTCTCAAAGATGCATTTCTACAGTTATTATTAGACATTATACATGTGTATTTTTGGAGTTATGTTTTAAAAACTGTAATTTTGAGTGTGACCAATATGAGGCCAGTAAAACCTAAGCTTTGTATTTGTGATTCTTTCCAAAATACCTGATTCAGGTAAAACTCACATACATTCAACATTAAGGCTTTTTAAGACAAATTTCATGTTTGGTTTTGGAGTTATTATTATAAACCTTTCACATTTAGTATGACAATCCTCCGGAGGCAGCAGACAGGTACCGTCAGGCTAAACATATTTGAAGCCTGGTATATAAAGGTTTATGCTTTTACTAACAATTTAACATTTTTCTCTGTAATATGGCACACGCTGGTGAGTGCAAGACATACTTGATCAACAGCCAACAGCCACACAGGTCACACTGACGGTGGCCGTACAAACAAATTTCACACTGTTACAAATATGCGCCACACTGTGAACCCTCATCAAACAAGAATGACAAACACATTTCGGGAGAACATCTTCACCGTAACACAAAATAAACACAAAAGAACAAATACCCAGAATGCCATGCAGCGCTACTCTTCCGGGCTACACCCCCGCAACCACCAAACCCCGCCCGCCTCAACTGACGCAAGGAGGGGGGCGGTGATGTGGGGTGGTGGCAGGGGTGTAGCCCGGAAGAGTAGCGCTGCATGGAATTCTGGGTATTTGTTCTTTTGTGTTTATTTTGTGTTACGGTAAAGATGTTCTCCCGAAATGTGTTCGTCATTCTTGTTTGATGTGGTTTCACAATATTGGCGCATATTTGTAACAGTGTTAATTTTTTTTGTACAGCTCCCGTCAGTGTGATTTGTAATGCTGTTAATCAAGTACGTCTTGTAGTCAACATTGTACAACCAACAAATCCTCGCATAACATGCGTGCGGCCCCCTCGCCATGCTGTTGGTTTGCTGAATGAGCGAACACGACAAAAGGTTGTCAAGGAAGTTGAAGGCAGTGCTGTCACAGAACCACATTAAAATGTTTGTCCGGTCGATATAGGGACAATCCATTGCGAGGGTCACAGGAAGCCTCTCGTTAAAATTGGGAGGATTCGCAAGTATGTTGCTAGGTCTGGATGGTCATTCAAAGAAGCTGAATCCACTTTTCATGTAGTTTCAGCATCCAGTGGCCCCCTATTTTAACAATTCAGAAAGAGTGTAAAATAATGGTATTTTTCTGTGGAAATACCAGCATTGTCACTTTATTAAAGTTGGTTGATCATATTAATTTGGAAAAACTCTGTAGAATAAAAGTATTTTTCTGCAAAACTGTTTGCATCAATACTTTATTAAAGGTTGTTGACCTTAATAATATTGTAAAAATCCGTAAAATTACGATATTTTTCCGCAAAACGTTTCATGAAAATTTCTGTAAATATAATGTTTTTGATTATTATTTGGTTTGCAATGTTTTACTTAAATGTTATAGTTTTCGTTTGGCAGCCGTATCTGCCAGTAGATGACAGTTTGTTTTACAGAATTTTTTTTTTTGTGTGTATAGACATTTATCTTTGTCAGTTTTACTAGAAAAAATATATTTTTTAAGGTTCTCAAACACACAAGGTACACTGTAAAAAAAAAAATCTGTAAAAAAACTAATCTACTGGTAGCTACGGCTGCCAAATGAAAACCATAAAATTAAAGTAAAACACTGTAGACCAAATAATGATCTAAAACATTATATTTACAGAAATTTTCATTAAACGTTTTGTGGAAAAATATCAACATTTTTCAGATTTTTACTAAATTGTTAAGATCAACCACCTTTAATAAAGTGACAATGCAAACAGTTCTGCAGAAAAATACCTTTTTTCTACAGAGTTTTTCCAATTAATTACGATCAACCAACTTTAATGGAGTGACAATGCTGGCGGTTCCACAGAAAAACATGATTATTTTACAGATTTTTTCTGAATTATTAAGATCAAGAGTCTCAAACTCAGTTTACCGGGGGGCTATAGTGTGTAGAAACTACGTGAAAAGTGAATTCACCTTCCTTTAATGGCAATACTTACATGGCAACATACTTGCCAATCTTTACAGGAGACTCCCTGTGACCGTAGTGAAGGGCTATCCGATATCGACTGGACAAGCATCTTTAAGGCCTGCTGTGACAGTACTGCAAGTGGTGTTTTGTTATTAGACTTTTGTGCTCGTCATAGGTTGTCCATAACATACTTGATCAACAGCTATATAGCTCACACTGACGGTGGCTGTCCAAAAAATGTTAACATTGTTACAAATATGCACCACATATTGTGAACCCACATCAAACAAGAATGACAAACACATTTTGGGAGAACATCTTCACCGTAACACAAAATAAACACAAAAGAACAAATACCCAGAATTCCATGCAGTGCTACTCTTCCGGGCTACACCCCCGCCACCACCCCACATCACCGCCCCCCTCCATGTGTCGGTTGAGGTGGGCGGGGTTTGGTGGTTGCGGGGGTGTAGCCCGGGCGAGTAGCGCTGCATGGCATTCTGGGTATTTGTTATTTTGTGTTTATTTTGTGTTACGGTGAAGATGTTCTCGCGAAATGTGTTTGTCATTCTTGTTTGATGTGGGTTCACAGTGTGGCGCATATTTGTAACTGTGTAAAATTTGTTTGTATGGCCACCGTCAGTGTGACTTGTATGGCTGTTGGAGCCAGATGAGGTGGTTCGGGCATCTGGTCAGGATGCCACCCACACCCCTCCCTAGGGAGGCGATTAGGGCATGTCCAACCGGTAGGAGGCCACGGGGAAGATCCAGGACACGCTGGGAAGACTTTGTCTCCCGGCTGGCCTGGCAACGCTTCGGGATTCCCTGGGTAGGAGCTAGACGAAGTGGCTTGGGAGTGGGAAGGCTGGGCTTTCCTGCTTAGGCTGCTGCCCCCGCGACCCGACTTCTGATAAGCGGAAGAAGATGGAGGCAATTGTGATCTTCTGGCTCTTAGATCCCAAACGCTTAAAGTCCCTGTGACACTTTTTAGTCTTTGTTACAATCAGCCGCTCTCTTTCTTCTTTCTAATGCATCAAAAAAATGTGTACTCATACCCGGAAGTAGCTTCCTTATATCCGTCCACAGACCAAACGAGACACTTCAAAATAAAAGTATGCCCACATACTGTTTAAAAGGGTGCTGCTCGTTTTTCGTATGTGGGTAACAACATTGAACTATCTATAAATGGTTGATTTTTAGAGGCTAGTAAGATAAAGTGTTGTACCTGACAAGTTTGGGCTACCTTGCTTCTGCAGCCTTCATAGGAAGTGTCACATGATGTTAGCGTGACGTTGTCTGTGACGTGTTGTATGGATTGTTTTGATTGATACTTTTATTAATAGATTGCCAAGTACAGTACATATTCCGTACGATTGACCACTAAATGGTAACACCCCAATAAGTTTTTCAACTTGTTTAAGTCGGGGTCCACGCTAATCAATTCATGGTAAAAAAAAGTGATTCCCTTGACCGAGCATCAAACCCGGATCGCGACGGTGAGCGCATTGAATCCTAACCACTAGACTGTACCATCAAGTACAGCCAGGAACAACACTTTACGTTACTAACCAATATAAATAAACCATTTATATATACACGTCAGTAGGCTAAATGAACCTCTTCAACATAACATTTAACTATGTATATATATTTCCCAATGGTTCAACCGCCACCTGCCCGAATCTATTTAAAATATATTTTTTCGTCAAGTCACCCGCCCAACCTGCTGTTTATCCGCGGACTCCACGGTTGTGACCGTAAACCGCGCATCTCTACTAGATACAGTTGTTTTTTTATTGTTTGCAAAGACAAAAATTTGGTTTTACTCAATATGACTGTATACAATATGACAGTTATTTTTACATAACTCCTACACCACACATGAAAAATGGCTAATAATGCCTGAAAAAATGCATCTTTGGGAGTTTTACTCGAAACATATGCTTTTTTAAATCTTGCAAATGCAAAAAGTAGTTTTTTACTTAATATGACAATAATGTTCTTAGAATCTTGAGATAATGTGACAAAAGCAATAAAAATGTTTTCAAACATCCCTTCTAAAGAACAAATGCAAAATGACTAATAATGCCTAGAGATATGTATCTTTGTTCGCGGTACTAGAAAAATTATATTTTGTAAAAAGTATGTTTTTACTCAATTTGACAAGAATGTACATACAAGTCTGAGATATTGCAAGAAAAAAGCAATACAAATGTATTCCAGCATAATTCCTAATCCAAACGTGCAAAATGTGTAAAAATGCCTGTGATATTGAATCCATTTGAGTTTTACTAGACATAGTTGTTTTTTTTATGGTTCGCAAATACAAACATTTGGTTTTACTCAATACACGGGCAAAATGTCTAATAATGCCTGAAGAAATGTATCATTTTGAGTTTTACTGGAAAAAAAAACATATAGTAAGATGTGCAAAAACAAAAAGTAATTTTTTACCCAATTTCACAGTAATGTACTGAGAATCCTGAGCTAATGCGAAAAAAGCAATGAAATGTCCTCCAACATAATTCCTAATCCAAACGTGCAAAATTTCTAAAAATGCCTGCGATATTGAATCCATGTGAGTTTTACTAGATGCAGTTGTTTTTTTATGGTTTGCAAATACAAAAATTTGGTTTTACTCAATATGACTGTATACTGTAACACTCAATATGACAGTTATTTAAACATAATTCCTACACCACACATGAACAATGGTTAATAATGCCTGAAAGAATGCATCTTTGGGAGTTTTGCTGGAAACATATGCTTTTGTAAATCTTGCAAATGCAAAAACTAGTTTTTTACTCAATATGACAATCTATTTTTTTGGATTCCTGAGATAATGCTAAAAAAGCAATACAAATGTATTCAAACATAACTTCTAAACAACACATGCAAATTGGATAATAATGCCTACACTGTAAAAAAAAATCATATTTTTATGGTTAATTTACTCTAAATTTCTACTGTAATTTTTCTTTTTTTTTCAAATAGGTTATAAAACTGAAGAATTGAAGACATTATCTGTAAATAAACAAACTGTCTGTTATTTTAAGTAATATGCCAGTATTGACAAACTATGTATATTACTATTTTTTATTACAGAAAAATACCAAATCAATAATACATATCATTTTCTGTTTTCTCAAATTACTTTCAAATTCATGTAAAATTACAGTAATTAACTTCCATTTAACATGTACTTGTTATATAAAAGTCCATGTCCATATTAACAATCTACCAGTTTTATATGTAATTTAAAGGAATATCTTTTTTTTTTTTAATATGTACGTGTGTTTTTGTATTTACGTTGAAAAATATTTGTAGCCTGTCATATAAAGGTTTATGCTTGTACAAACAATTCAAGATTTTTCTCTGTAATATGACACACGTTGGTGAGTGCAAGACATACTTGATCTACAGCCAACAGCCACACAGGTCACACTGACGGTGGCCATACAAATATATTTAACACTGTTACAAATATGCGCCACACTGTGAACCCACATCAAACAAGAATGACAAACACATTTCACGAGAACATCTTCACCGTAACACAAAATAAACACAAAAGAACAAATACCCAGAATGCCAAGCAGCGCTACTCTTCCGGGCTACACCCCCGCAGCCACCAAACCCCGCCCACCTCAACCAACACATGGAGGGGGGCGGTGATGTGGGGTGGTGGCGGGGGTGTAGCCCGGAAGAGTAGCGCTGCATGGAATTCTGGGTATTTGTTCTTTTGTGTTTATTTTGTGTTACGGTGAAGATGTTCTCCCAAAATGTGTTTGTCATTCTTGTTTGATGTGGGTTAGCATTGTGTCGCATATTTGTAACAATGTTAAAAATTGTTGTACAGCCACTGTCAGTGTGATCTACTGTATATTGCTGTTGATCAAGTACGTCTTGTGGTCAACATTGTATGCCCTATGAACCTTTGTACAATTTGAGTGCATCTACTTTAGGCAAGCTGTTAGTTTGCTGAATTAGTGAGCACAAAGCAAGATTGTCAAGGAAGTTGAAGGCAATGTTGTCACAGGCATCACCTTAAAATGATTGTCACACTGATAAATAAACAATACTCTACGAGATACACAAGAGGTCTCTTTATATTTCGGGAGGATTGGCAAACATGTTGCTAAGTCTAGATTGCCATTCAAAGAAGGTGAATCCACTTTTCATGTAGTTTCAGCATCCGGTGGACCCTAGTTAAATTGAATTAGAAACCCCTGATCTTAACAACTCAAAAAGTCTGTAAAATAATAGCATTTTTCTGTGGTACTGCCAGCATTGTCACATCATTAAAGTTGGTTGATCTTATTAATTTGGAAAAACCCTGTGGAATAAAAGTATTTTTCTGCAAAACTATTTGCATCGTTATTTTATTAAAGGTGGTTGAATTTAATAATTTGGTAAAAGTCTGTAAAATTACGATATTTTTCCGCAAAACGTTTCATGAACATTTCTGTAAGTATGTTTTTGATTATTATTTGGTTTACAATGTTTTACTTAAATTTTATAGTTTTCGTTTGGCAGTCGTATCTGCCAGTAGATGACAGTTTTTTTTACAGAATTTTTTTTACAGTGTAGAGACATTGATCTTTTTCAGTTTTACTAGAAAAAATATATTTTTTAAGGTTCTCAAACACACAAGGTACACTGTAAAAAAAATTCTGTAAAAAAAACTGTAATCTACTGGCAGCTACGTCTACCAAATGAAAACCATAAAATTAAAGTAAAACACTGTATACCAAATAATGAACTAAAACATATTTACAGAAATTTTCATTAAACGTTTTGCGGAAAAGTATAAACAAATTTCAGATTTTTACTAAATTGTTAAGATCAAAAACCTTTAATAAAGTGACGATGCAAACAGCTCTGCTGGAAAATACCTTCATTCTACAGAGTTTTTCCAATTAGTTACGATCAACCAACTTTAATGGAGTGACAATGCTGGCAGTTCCACAGAAAAATACCATTATTTTACAGATTTTTTCTGAATTATTAAGTTCAGGGGTCTCAAACTCAGTGTACAGGGGGGCTACAGTGTGTAGAAACTACGTGAAGAGTGGATTCACCTTCTTTGAATGGCTATACCGACCTGGCAACATACTTGCCAATTTTTACAGGAGACTCCCTGTGTTTTTCTATGGTTTGCAAACAAAACATTTAGGTTTTACTCAATATGACTGTATACGGTAACACTCAATATGACGATTATTTAAACATAACTCTTACACCACAATGCAAAATGTCTAATAATGCCTAAAGAAATGCATCTTTGAGAGTTTTCCTGAAAAAAAAAAACATTTGGCAAGGTTTGCAAAAACAAAATATAATTTTTTACTCAATTTGACAGTAATGTACTTAGATTCCTGAGATAAAGCGAAAAAAACAATAAAAATGTATTCCAACATAATTCCTAATCAAAACTTGCAAAATGTCTAAAAATGCCTATGATATTGAATACATGTGAGTTTTACTAGATACAGTTGTTTTTCTATGGTTTGCAAATACAAAATTTAGGTTTTACTCAAAATGACTGTATACTGTAACACTCAATATGACAGTTATTTAAACATAACTCCTACACCACACATGAAAAATGGCTAATAATGCCTGAAATAATGGGAGTGTTACTCGAAACATATGGTTTTTTATATCTTGCAAATGCAAAAAGTAGTTTTTTACTCAATATGACTATAATGTTCTTAGAATCCTGAGATAATGCGAAGAAAAAAAAAAGGTATTCAAACATAACTTTTAATCCAAACGTGTAAAATGTCTAAAAATGCCTGTAATTTTGAATAAATGTTAGTTTTACTAGATACAGTTGTTTTTTTTATAGTTTGCAAAAACAAAAATGAGGTTTTACTCAATATGACTGTATACTGTCATATTGGGCGTTACAGTATACAGTCATATTGAGTAAAACCTAGTTTTTGTATTTGTGATTCTTTCCAAAATACCCGATTCTGGTAAAACTCACATAAATTCAATATTACATGCTTTTTTAGACAAATTTCACGTTTAGTTTTGGAGTTATGATTATAAACCTTTCATATTAGTATGACGGTTACACTGTTATATTGAATAAAAAAACTAACTTGTGTCTTTGCAAACCTTACACAAGATAATGTTTCTAGTACAACTAACAAAAATACATATCTCTAGGCAACACATGCCATTTTGCATGTGTTGTTTAGAAGTTATGTTGGAATACATTTGTATTGCTTTTTTCGCATTATCTCAGGATTCTAAGACTATTATAGTTATATTGAATAAAAAACTACTTTTTGCATTTTTAAGATTTAAAAAAGCATATGTTTCGAGTAAAACTCCCATTATTTCAGGCATTATTAGCCATTTTTCATGTGTGGTGTAGGAGTTATGTTTAAATAACTGTCATATTGAGTGTTACAGTATTCAGTCATATTGAGTAAAACCTCAATTTTGTATTTGCAAACCATAGAAAAACAACTGTATCTAGTAAAACTCACAATGTTCAATATCATAGGCATTTTTAGAACTTTTGCAAGTTTTGATTAGGAATTATGTTGGAATACATTTTTATTGTTTTTTTCCTTTTTTCTCAAGTATGTTGCCAGGTCGGTATAGCCATTCAAAGAAGGCTAATCCACTCTTCGCATAGTTTCTACACACTGTAGCCCCCCTGTACACTGAGTTTGAGACCCCTGAACTTAATAATTCAGAAAAAATCTGTAAAATAATGGTATTTTTCTGTGGAACTGCCATCATTGTCACTCCATTAAAGTTGGTTGATCGTAACTAATTGGAAAAACTCTGTAGAAAAAAGGTATTTTCCAGCAGAGCTGTTTGCATCGTCACTTTATTAAAGGTGGTTGATCTTAACAATTTAGTAAAAATCTGAAATTTGTTTATACTTTTCCGCAAAACGTTTAATGAAAATTTCTGTAAATATGTTTTAGTTCATTATTTGGTATACAGTGTTTTACTTTAATTTTATGGTTTTCATCTGGTAGACATAGCTGCCAGTAGATTACAGTTTTTTTTACAGAATTTTTTTTACAGTGTACCTTGTGTGTTTGAGAACCTTAAAAAATATATTTTTTCTAGTAAAACTGAAAAAGATCAATGTCTCTACACTGTAAAAAAAATTCTGTAAAAAAAAAACTGTCATCTACTGGCAGATACGACTGCCAAACGAAAACTATAAAATTTAAGTAAAACATTGTAAACCAAATAATAATCAAAAACATACTTACAGAAATTTTCATGAAACGTTTTGCGGAAAAATATCGCAATTTTACAGACTTTTACCAAATTATTAAATTCAACCACCTTTAATAAAGTAACGATGCAAATAGTTTTGCAGAAAAATACTTTTATTCCACAGGGTTTTTACAGGCTTTTTTAGACAAATTTCACGTTTAGTTTTGGAGTTATGATTATAAACCTTTCATATTTAGTATGACAGTTACACTGTTATATGGAATAAAAAAACTAACTTGTGTCTTTGCAAACCTTACAAAAGATAATTTTTCTAGTACAACTAACAAAAATACATATCTCTAGGCATTATTAGCCTATTTGCATAAGTTGTTTAGAAGTTATGTTGGAATACATTTTTATTGCTTTTTTCGCATTATCTCAGGATTCTAAGACTATTATAGTCATATTGAATAAAAAACAACTTTTTGCATTTGCAAGATTTTAAAAAGCATATGCTTCGAGTAAAACTCCAAAAGATGCATTATTTCAGGCATTATTAGCCCTTTTTCATGTGTGGTGTAGGAGTTATGTTTAAATAACTGTCATATTGAGTGTTACAGTATACAGTCATATTGACTAAAACCTCATTTTTGTATTTGCAAACCATATAAAAACAACTGTATCTAGTAAAACTCACATGTATTCAATATCACAGGCATTTTTAGACATTTTGCACGTTTGGATTAGGAATTATGTTGGAATACATTTTTATTGTTTTTTTCGCTTTATCTGAGGATTCTAAGAACATTGTCAAATTGAGTAAAAAATTATATTTTGTTTTTTCAGGAAAACTCTCAAAGATGCATTTCTTCAGGCATTATTAGACATTTTGCATGCATATTTTTGGAGTTTTGTTTCAAAAACCGTCATTTTGAGTGTGACCAATATGAGGCCCGTACAATTGACCACTAAATGGTAACACCCCAATAAGTTTTTCAACTTGTTTAAGTCGGGGTCCACGCTAATCAATTCATGATTAAAAAAAAGTGATTTCCTTCACCGAGCATCAAACCCGGATCGCGACGGTGAGCGCATTGAATCCTAACCACTAGACTGTAGCATCAAGTACAGCCAGGAGCAACACTTTACGTTACTAACCAATATAAATAAACCATTTATGTATACACGTCAGTAGGTTAAATGAAACTCTTCAACATAACATTTCACTATGTATATATATTTCCCAATGGTTCAACCGCCACCTGCCCGAATCTATTTAAAATCTATTTTTTCGTCAATTCACCCGCCCGACCTGCTGTTTATCCGCGGACTCCACGGTTGTGACCGTAAACCGCGCATCTCTACTGGATACAGTTGTTTTTTTATTGTTTGCTAATACAAAAATTTGGTTTTACTCAATATGACTGTATACAATATGACAGTTATTTTTACATAACTCCTACACCACACATGAAAAATGGCTAATAATGCCTGAAAAAATGCGCCTTTGGGAGTTTTACTCGAAACATATGCTTTTTTAAATCTTGCAAATGCAAAAAGTAGTTTTTTACTCAATATGACAATAATGTTCTTAGAATCTTTAGATAATGTGACAAAAGCAATAAAAATGTTTTCAAACATCCCTTCTAAACAACAAATGCAAAATGACTAATAATGCCTAGGGATATGTATCTTTGTTAGCGGTACTAGAAAAATTATATTTTGTAAAAAGTATGTTTTTACTCAATTTGACAAGAATGTACATACAATTCTGAGATATTGTAAAAAAAAAAAAGCAATACAAATGTATTCCATCATAATTCCTAATCCAAACGTGCAAAATGTCTAAAAATGTCTGTGATATTGAATCCATTTGAGTTTTACTAGACACAGTTGTTTTTTTATGGTTCGCAAATACAAACATTTGGTTTTACTCAATACACGGGCAAAATGTCTAATAATGCCTGAAGAAATGTATCATTTTGAGTTTTACTGGAAAAAAAACATATGGTAAGGTTTGAAAAAACAAAAAGTATTTTTTTACCCAATTTCACAATAATGTACTGAGAATCCTGAGCTAATGCGAAAAAAGCAATGAAATGTCCTCCAACATAATTCCTAATCCAAACGTGCAAAATGTCTAAAAATGCCTGCGATATTGAATCCATGTGAGTTTTACTAGATGCAGTTGTTTTTTTATGGTTTGCAAATACAAAAATTTGGTTTTACTCAATATGACTGTATACTGTAACACTCAATATGACAGTTATTTAAACATAATTCCTACACCACACATGAACAATGGCTAATAATGCCTGAAGGAATGCGTCTTTGGGAGTTTTGCTGGAAACATATGCTTTTGTAAATCTTGCAAATGCAAAAACTAGTTTTTTACTCAATATGACAATCATTTTTTTAGAATCCTGAGATAATGCTAAAAAAGCAATACAAATAAATTCAAACATAACTTCTAAACAACACATGCAAAATGGCTAATAATGCCTACACTTTAAATTTCTACTGTATTTTTTTTTTAAATAGGTTATAAAACAGAAGAACTGAAAAAATTATCTGTAAATAAACAAAATGTCTGTTATTTTAAGTAATATGCCAGTATTGAAAAACTATGTATATTACTATTTTTTATTACAGAAAAATACCAAATCAATAATACATATCATTTTCTGGTTTGGTAAGGTTGGCGAAAACAAAAAGTATTTTTCTACTAATTTGACAGTAATGTACTTAGAATCCTGAGATAATGCAAAAAAAGCAATTTAAAGGTATTCCAACATAATTCCTAATTCAAACGTTCAAAATGTCTAAAAATGCCTGTGATGTTGAATAAATGTGAGTTTTACTAGATATAGTTTTTTTTATGGTTTGCAAATACAAAATTTAGCATAATTTTTTTTAAATTTTGCAAATGCAAAAAGTTGTTTTTTACTCAACATGACTACAATGCTGTTAGATTCCTGAGATAATGCAAAAAAAGCAATAAAAATGTATTCAACAAAACTCCTAATCCAAACGTGCAAAATGTCCTAAAATGCCTGTGATATTGAATTAATGTTAGTTTTACTAGATACAGTTGTTTTTCTATGGTTTGCAAATACAAAATTTAGGTTTTACTCAATGTGACTGTATACTGTAACACTCAATATGACAGTTATTTAAACATAACTCCTACACCACACATGCAAAATGTCTAATCATGCCCGAAGAAATGCATCTTTGAGAGTTTTCCTGAAAAAAAACAAACATTTGGCAATATTTGCAAAAACAAAATATAATTTTTTACTCAATTTGACAGTAATGTACTTAAAATCCTGAGATAAAGCGAAAAAAACAATAAAAATGTATTCCAACATAATTCCTAATCCAAACGTGCAAAATGTCTAAAAAAGTCTCTGATATTGAATACATGTGAGTTTTACTAGATACAGTTGTTTTTCTATGGTTTGCAAATAGAAAAATGAGGGTTTAGTCAATATGACTGTATGCTGTAACACTCAATATAACAGTTATTTAAACATAAATCCCACACAACACATGAAAAATGGCTAATATTGTCTGAAATAATGCATATTTTGGAGTTTTACTGGAAGCATATGCTTTTTTAAATTTTGCAAATGCAAAAAGTAGTTTTTTACTCAATATGACTATAATATTCTTAGAATCCTGAGATAATGCGAAAAAAGCAATAAAAATGTATTCCAACATAACTCCTAATCCAAACGTGCAAAATGTCTAAAAATGCCTGTGATAAGGAATACATGTTAGTTTTACTAGATACAGTTGTTTTTGTATGGTTTGCAAATACAAAATGTAGGTTTTACTCAATATAACTGTATACTGTAACACTCAATATGACAGTTATTTAAACATAACTCCTACACCACACATGAAAAATGGCTAATAATGCCTGAAATAATGCATCTCTGGGAGTTTTAATCGAAACATATGCTTTTTTAAATCTTGTAAATGCAATAAGTAGTTTTTATTCAATATGACTATAATAGTCCTAGAATCCTGAGATAATGCGAAAAAAGCAATAAAATGTATTCAAACATAACTTTTAAACAACACATGCAAAATGGCTAATAATGCCTAGAGATATGTATTTTTGTTAGTTGTACTAGAAAAATGATCTTTTGTAAGGTTTGCAAGGACACAAGTTAGTTTTTTTATTCCATATAACAGTGTAACTGTCATACTAAATATGAAAGGTTTATAATCATAACTCCAAAACCAAACTTGAAATTTGTCTAAAAAAGCCTGTAATATATAATTTACGTGAGTTTTACCAGAATCGGGTATTTTGGAAAGAATCACAAATACAAACATTGGGTTTTACTGGCCTCATATTGGCCACACTCAAAATGACAGTTTTTGAAACAAAACTCCAAAAATATGCATGCAAAATGTCTAATAATGCCTGAAGAAATTCATCTTTGAGAGTTTTCCTGAAAAAAAAAAACATTTGGCAATATTTGCAAAAACAAAATATAATTTTTTACTCAATTTGACAGTAATGTACTTAGAATCTTGAGATAAAGAGAAAAAAACAATAAAAATGTATTCCAACATAATTCCTAATCCAAACGTGCAAAATGTCTAAAAAAGTCTCTGATATTGAATACATGTGAGTTTTACTAGATACAGTTGTTTTTCTATGGTTTGCAAATACAAAAATGAGGGTTTAGTCAATATGACTGTATACTGTAACACTCAATATAACAGTTATTTAAACATAAATCCCACACAACACATGAAAAATGGCTAATAATGCCTGAAATAATGCATATTTTGGAGTTTTACTGGAAGCATATGATTTTTTAAATTTTGCAAATGCAAAAAGTAGTTTTTTACTCAATATGACTATAATATTCTTAGAATCCTGAGATAATGCGAAAAAAGCAATAAAAATGTATTCCAACATAACTCCTAATCCAAACGTGCAAAATGTCTAAAAATGCCTGTGATATTGAATAATTGTTAGTTTTACTAAATACAGTTGTTTTTTTATGGTTTGCAAATACAAAATTTAGGTTTTACTCAATATGACTGTATACTGTAACACTCAATATGACAGTTATTTAAACATAAGTCTTACACCACACATGGAAAATAGCTAATAATGCCTGAAATAATGCATATTTGGGGGTTTCACTCGAAGCATATGCTTTTTTAAATCTTGCAAATGCAAAAAGTAGTTTTTTTCTCAATATGACTATAATGTTCTTAGAATCCTGAGATAATGCGAAAAAAGCAATAAAAATGTATTCCAACATAACTCCTAATCCAAACGTGCACAATGTCTAAAAATGCCTGTGATAAGGAATACATGTTAGTTTTACTAGATACAGTTGTTTTGTATGGTTTGCAAATACAAAATGTAGGTTTTACTCAATATGACTGTATACTGTAACACTCAATATGACAGTTATTTAAACATAACTCCTACACCACACATGAAAAATGGCTAATAATGCCTGAAATAATGCATCTTTGGGAGTTTTACTCGAAACATATGCTTTTTTAAATCTTGCAAATGCAAAAAGTAGTTTTTATTCAATATGACTATAATAGTCTTAGAATCCTGAGATAATGCGAAAAAAGCAATAAAATGTATTCAAACATAACTTTTAAACAACACATGCAAAATGGCTAATAATGCCTAGAGATATGTATTTTTGTTAGTTGTACTAGAAAAATGATCTTTTGTAAGGTTTGCAAAGACACAAGTTAGTTTTTTTATTCCATATAACAGTGTAACTGTCATACTAAATATGAAAGGTTTATAATCATAACTCCAAAACCAAACTTGAAATTTGTCTAAAAAAGCCTGTAATATATAATTTACGTGAGTTTTACCAGAATCGGGTATTTTGGAAAGAATCACAAATACAAACATTGGGTTTCACTGGCCTCATATTGGTCACACTCAAAATGACAGTTTTTGAAACAAAACTCCAAAATATGCATGCAAAATGTCTAATAATGCCTGAAGAAATGCATCTTTGAGAGTTTTCCTGAAAAAAAAAAAACATTTGGCAATATTTGCAAAAACAAAATATAATTTTTTACTCAATTTGACAGTAATGTACTTAGAATCCTGAGATAAAGCGAAAAAAACAATAAAAATGTATTCCAACATAATTCCTAATCCAAACGTGCAAAATGTCTAAAAAAGTCTCTGATATTGAATACATGTGAGTTTTACTGGATACAGTTGTTTTTCTATGGTTTGCAAATACAAAAATGAGGGTTTAGTCAATATGACTGTATACTGTAACACTCAATATAACAGTTATTTAAACATAAATCCCACACAACACATGAAAAATGGCTAATAATGCCTGAAATAATGCATATTTTGGAGTTTTACTGGAAGCATATGCTTTTTTAAATTTTGCAAATGCAAAAAGTAGTTTTTTACTCAATATTACTATAATATTCTTAGAATCCTGAGATAATGCGAAAAAAGCAATAAAAATGTATTCCAACATAACTCCTAATCCAAACGTGCAAAATGTCTAAAAATGCCTGTTATATTGAATAATTGTTAGTTTTACTAAATACAGTTGTTTTTTAATGGTTTGCAAATACAAAATTTAGGTTTTACTCAATATGACTGTATACTGTAACACTCAATATGACAGTTATTTAAACATAAGTCTTACACCACACATGGAAAATAGCTAATAATGCCTGAAATAATGCATCTTGGGGGTTTAACTCGAAGCATATGCTTTTTTAAATCTTGCAAATGCAAAAAGTAGTTTTTTTTCTCAATATGACTATAATGTTCTTAGAATCCTGAGATAATGCGAAAAAAGCAATAAAAATGTATTCCAACATAACTCCTAATCCAAACGTGCAAAATGTCTAAAAATGCCTGTGATAAGGAATACATGTTAGTTTCACTAGATACAGTTGTTTTTCTATGGTTTGCAAATACAAAATGTAGGTTTTAATCAATATGACTGTATACTGTAACACTCAATATAACAGTTATTTAAACATAAATCCCACACAACACATAAAAAATGGCTAATAATGCCTGAAATAATGCATATTTTGGAGTTTTACTGGAAGCATATGCTTTTTTAAATTTTGCAAATGCAAAAAGTAGTTTTTTACTCAATATGACTATAATATTCTTAGAATCCTGAGATAATGCGAAAAAAGCAATAAAAATGTATTCCAACATAACTCCTAATTTAAACGTGCAAAATGTCTAAAAATGCCTGTGATAAGGAATACATGTTAGTATTACTAGATACAGTTGTTTTTCTATGGTTTGCAAATACAAAATGTAGGTTTTACTCAATATGACTGTATACTGTAACACTCAATATGACAGTTATTTAAACATAACTCCTACACCACACATGAAAAATGGCTAATAATGCCTGAAATAATGCATCTTTGGGAGTTTTACTCGAAACATATGCTTTTTTAAATCTTGCAAATGCAAAAAGTAGTTTTTATTCAATATGACTATAATAGTCTTAGAATCCTGAGATAATGCGAAAAAAGCAATAAAATGTATTCAAACATAACTTTTAAACAACACATGCCAAATGGCTAATAATGCCTAGAGATATGTATTTTTGTTAGTTGTACTAGAAAAATGATCTTTTGTAAGGTTTGCAAAGACACAAGTTAGTTTTTTTATTCCATATAACAGTGTAACTGTCATACTAAATACGAAAGGTTTATAATCATAACTCCAAAACCAAACTTGAAATTTGTCTAAAAAAGCCTGTAATATATAATTTACGTGAGTTTTACCAGAATCGGGTATTTTGGAAAGAATCACAAATACAAACATTGGGTTTTACTGGCCACATATTGGTCACACTCAAAATGACAGTTTTTGAAACAAAACTCCAAAAACATGCATGCAAAATGTCTAATAATGCCTGAAGAAATGCATCTTTGAGAGTTTTCCTGAAAAAAAAAAAAACATTTGGCAATATTTGCAAAAACAAAATATAATTTTTTACTCAATTTGACAGTAATGTACTTAGAATCCTGAGATAAAGCGAAAAAAACAATAAAAATGTATTCCAACATAATTCCTAATCCAAACGTGCAAAATGTCTAAAAAAGTCTCTGATATTGAATACATGTGAGTTTTACTAGATACAGTTGTTTTTCTATGGTTTGCAAATACAAAAATGAGGGTTTAGTCAATATGACTGTATACTGTAACACTCAATATAACAGTTATTTAAACATAAATCCCACACAACACATGAAAAATGGCTAATAATGCCTGAAATAATGCATATTTTGCAGTTTTACTGGAAGCATATGCTTTTTTAAATTTTGCAAATGCAAAAAGTAGTTTTTTACTCAATATGACTATAATATTCTTAGAATCCTGAGATAATGCGAAAAAAGCAATAAAAATGTATTCCAACATAACTCCTAATCCAAACGTGCAAAATGTCTAAAAATGCCTGTGATATTGAATAATTGTTAGTTTTACTAAATACAGTTGTTTTTTTATGGTTTGCAAATACAAAATTTAGGTTTTACTCAATATGACTGTATACTGTAACACTCAATATGACAGTTATTTAAACATAAGTCTTACACCACACATGGAAAATAGCTAATAATGCCTGAAATAATGCATCTTTGGGGGTTTCACTCGAAGCATATGCTTTTTTAAATCTTGCAAATGCAAAAAGTAGTTTTTTTCTCAATATGACCATAATGTTCTTAGAATCCTGAGATAATGCGAAAAAAGCAATAAAAATGTATTCCAACATAACTCCTAATCCAAACGTGCACAATGTCTAAAAATGCCTGTGATAAGGAATACATGTTAGTTTTACTAGATACAGTTGTTTTGTATGGTTTGCAAATACAAAATGTAGGTTTTACTCAATATGACTGTATACTGTAACACTCAATATGACAGTTATTTAAACATAAATCCCACACAACACATGAAAAATGGCTAATAATGCCTGAAATAATGCATCTTTGGGAGTTTTACTCGAAACATATGCTTTTTTAAATCTTGCAAATGCAAAAAGTAGTTTTTATTCAATATGACTATAATAGTCTTAGAATCCTGAGATAATGCGAAAAAAGCAATAAAATGTATTCAAACATAACTTTTAAACAACACATGCAAAATGGCTAATAATGCCTAGAGATATGTATTTTTGTTAGTTGTACTAGAAAAATGATCTTTTGTAAGGTTTGCAAAGACACAAGTTAGTTTTTTTATTCCATATAACAGTGTAACTGTCATACTAAATATGAAAGGTTTATAATCATAACTCCAAAACCAAACTTGAAATTTGTCTAAAAAAGCCTGTAATATATAATTTACGTGAGTTTTACCAGAATCGGGTATTTTGGAAAGAATCACAAATACAAACATTGGGTTTCACTGGCCTCATATTGGTCACACTCAAAATGACAGTTTTTGAAACAAAACTCCAAAATATGCATGCAAAATGTCTAATAATGCCTGAAGAAATGCATCTTTGAGAGTTTTCCTGAAAAAAAAAAAACATTTGGCAATATTTGCAAAAACAAAATATAATTTTTTACTCAATTTGACAGTAATGTACTTAGAATCCTGAGATAAAGCGAAAAAAACAATAAAAATGTATTCCAACATAATTCCTAATCCAAACGTGCAAAATGTCTAAAAAAGTCTCTGATATTGAATACATGTGAGTTTTACTGGATACAGTTGTTTTTCTATGGTTTGCAAATACAAAAATGAGGGTTTAGTCAATATGACTGTATACTGTAACACTCAATATAACAGTTATTTAAACATAAATCCCACACAACACATGAAAAATGGCTAATAATGCCTGAAATAATGCATATTTTGGAGTTTTACTGGAAGCATATGCTTTTTTAAATTTTGCAAATGCAAAAAGTAGTTTTTTACTCAATATGACTATAATATTCTTAGAATCCTGAGATAATGCGAAAAAAGCAATAAAAATGTATTCCAACATAACTCCTAATCCAAACGTGCAAAATGTCTAAAAATGCCTGTTATATTGAATAATTGTTAGTTTTACTAAATACAGTTGTTTTTTAATGGTTTGCAAATACAAAATTTAGGTTTTACTCAATATGACTGTATACTGTAACACTCAATATGACAGTTATTTAAACATAAATCTTACACCACACATGGAAAATAGCTAATAATGCCTGAAATAATGCATCTTGGGGGTTTAACTCGAAGCATATGCTTTTTTAAATCTTGCAAATGCAAAAAGTAGTTTTTTTTCTCAATATGACTATAATGTTCTTAGAATCCTGAGATAATGCGAAAAAAGCAATAAAAATGTATTCCAACATAACTCCTAATCCAAACGTGCACAATGTCTAAAAATGCCTGTGATAAGGAATACATGTTAGTTTTACTAGATACAGTTGTTTTGTATGGTTTGCAAATACAAAATGTAGGTTTTACTCAATATGACTGTATACTGTAACACTCAATATGACAGTTATTTAAACATAAATCCCACACAACACATGAAAAATGGCTAATAATGCCTGAAATAATGCATCTTTGGGAGTTTTACTCGAAACATATGCTTTTTTAAATCTTGCAAATGCAAAAAGTAGTTTTTATTCAATATGACTATAATAGTCTTAGAATCCTGAGATAATGCGAAAAAAGCAATAAAATGTATTCAAACATAACTTTTAAACAACACATGCAAAATGGCTAATAATGCCTAGAGATATGTATTTTTGTTAGTTGTACTAGAAAAATGATCTTTTGTAAGGTTTGCAA
This sequence comes from Nerophis ophidion, assembly GCF_033978795.1. NCBI lineage: Eukaryota > Metazoa > Chordata > Actinopteri > Syngnathiformes > Syngnathidae > Nerophis > Nerophis ophidion. The sequence continues at coordinate 236,392 of NW_026906991.1, read as the reverse complement.
AGACACAAGTTAGTTTTTTTATTCCATATAACAGTGTAACTGTCATACTAAATATGAAAGGTTTATAATCATAACTCCAAAACCAAACTTGAAATTTGTCTAAAAAAAGCCTGTAATATATAATTTACGTGAGTTTTACCAGAATCGGGTATTTTGGAAAGAATCACAAATACAAACATTGGGTTTCACTGGCCTCATATTGGTCACACTCAAAATGACAGTTTTTGAAACAAAACTCCAAAATATGCATGCAAAATGTCTAATAATGCCTGAAGAAATGCATCTTTGAGAGTTTTCCTGAAAAAAAAAAAACATTTGGCAATATTTGCAAAAACAAAATATAATTTTTTACTCAATTTGACAGTAATGTACTTAGAATCCTGAGATAAAGCGAAAAAAACAATAAAAATGTATTCCAACATAATTCCTAATCCAAACGTGCAAAATGTCTAACAAAGTCTCTGATATTGAATACATGTGAGTTTTACTGGATACAGTTGTTTTTCTATGGTTTGCAAATACAAAAATGAGGGTTTAGTCAATATGACTGTATACTGTAACACTCAATATAACAGTTATTTAAACATAAATCCCACACAACACATGAAAAATGGCTAATAATGCCTGAAATAATGCATATTTTGGAGTTTTACTGGAAGCATATGCTTTTTTAAATTTTGCAAATGCAAAAAGTAGTTTTTTACTCAATATGACTATAATATTCTTAGAATCCTGAGATAATGCGAAAAAAGCAATAAAAATGTATTCCAACATAACTCCTAATCCAAACGTGCAAAATGTCTAAAAATGCCTGTTATATTGAATAATTGTTAGTTTTACTAAATACAGTTGTTTTTTAATGGTTTGCAAATACAAAATTTAGGTTTTACTCAATATGACTGTATACTGTAACACTCAATATGACAGTTATTTAAACATAAGTCTTACACCACACATGGAAAATAGCTAATAATGCCTGAAATAATGCATCTTGGGGGTTTAACTCGAAGCATATGCTTTTTTAAATCTTGCAAATGCAAAAAGTAGTTTTTTTTCTCAATATGACTATAATGTTCTTAGAATCCTGAGATAATGCGAAAAAAGCAATAAAAATGTATTCCAACATAACTCCTAATCCAAACGTGCAAAATGTCTAAAAATGCCTGTGATAAGGAATACATGTTAGTTTCACTAGATACAGTTGTTTTTCTATGGTTTGCAAATACAAAATGTAGGTTTTAATCAATATGACTGTATACTGTAACACTCAATATAACAGTTATTTAAACATAAATCCCACACAACACATAAAAAATGGCTAATAATGCCTGAAATAATGCATATTTTGGAGTTTTACTGGAAGCATATGCTTTTTTAAATTTTGCAAATGCAAAAAGTAGTTTTTTACTCAATATGACTATAATATTCTTAGAATCCTGAGATAATGCGAAAAAAGCAATAAAAATGTATTCCAACATAACTCCTAATTTAAACGTGCAAAATGTCTAAAAATGCCTGTGATAAGGAATACATGTTAGTATTACTAGATACAGTTGTTTTTCTATGGTTTGCAAATACAAAATGTAGGTTTTACTCAATATGACTGTATACTGTAACACTCAATATGACAGTTATTTAAACATAACTCCTACACCACACATGAAAAATGGCTAATAATGCCTGAAATAATGCATCTTTGGGAGTTTTACTCGAAACATATGCTTTTTTAAATCTTGCAAATGCAAAAAGTAGTTTTTATTCAATATGACTATAATAGTCTTAGAATCCTGAGATAATGCGAAAAAAGCAATAAAATGTATTCAAACATAACTTTTAAACAACACATGCCAAATGGCTAATAATGCCTAGAGATATGTATTTTTGTTAGTTGTACTAGAAAAATGATCTTTTGTAAGGTTTGCAAAGACACAAGTTAGTTTTTTTATTCCATATAACAGTGTAACTGTCATACTAAATACGAAAGGTTTATAATCATAACTCCAAAACCAAACTTGAAATTTGTCTAAAAAAGCCTGTAATATATAATTTACGTGAGTTTTACCAGAATCGGGTATTTTGGAAAGAATCACAAATACAAACATTGGGTTTTACTGGCCACATATTGGTCACACTCAAAATGACAGTTTTTGAAACAAAACTCCAAAAACATGCATGCAAAATGTCTAATAATGCCTGAAGAAATGCATCTTTGAGAGTTTTCCTGAAAAAAAAAACATTTGACAAGGTCTGCAAAAACAAAATATATTTTTTTACTCAATTTGACAGTAATGTACTTAGAATCCTGAGATAAGGCAAAAAAAACAATAAAAATGTATTCCAACATAATTCCTAATCCAAACGTGCAAAATGTCTAAAAAAGTCTCTGATATTGAATACATGTGAGTTTTACTAGATACAGTTGTTTTTCTATGGTTTGCAAATACAAAAATGAGGGTTTAGTCAATATGACTGTATACTGTAACACTCAATATAACAGTTATTTAAACATAAATCCCACACAACACATGAAAAATGGCTAATAATGCCTGAAATAATGCATATTTTGGAGTTTTACTGGAAGCATATGCTTTTTTAAATTTTGCAAATGCAAAAAGTAGTTTTTTACTCAATATGACTATAATATTCTTAGAATCCTGAGATAATGCGAAAAAAGCAATAAAAATGTATTCCAACATAACTCCTAATCCAAACGTGCAAAATGTCTAAAAATGCCTGTGATATTGAATAATTGTTAGTTTTACTAAATACAGTTGTTTTTTAATGGTTTGCAAATACAAAATTTAGGTTTTACTCAATATGACTGTATACTGTAACACTCAATATGACAGTTATTTAAACATAAGTCTTACACCACACATGGAAAATAGCTAATAATGCCTGAAATAATGCATCTTTGGGGGTTTCACTCGAAGCATATGCTTTTTTAAATCTTGCAAATGCAAAAAGTAGTTTTTTTCTCAATATGACCATAATGTTCTTAGAATCCTGAGATAATGCGAAAAAAGCAATAAAAATGTATTCCAACATAACTCCTAATCCAAACGTGCACAATGTCTAAAAATGCCTGTGATAAGGAATACATGTTAGTTTTACTAGATACAGTTGTTTTGTATGGTTTGCAAATACAAAATGTAGGTTTTACTCAATATGACTGTATACTGTAACACTCAATATGACAGTTATTTAAACATAAATCCCACACAACACATGAAAAATGGCTAATAATGCCTGAAATAATGCATCTTTGGGAGTTTTACTCGAAACATATGCTTTTTTAAATCTTGCAAATGCAAAAAGTAGTTTTTATTCAATATGACTATAATAGTCTTAGAATCCTGAGATAATGCGAAAAAAGCAATAAAATGTATTCAAACATAACTTTTAAACAACACATGCAAAATGGCTAATAATGCCTAGAGATATGTATTTTTGTTAGTTGTACTAGAAAAATGATCTTTTGTAAGGTTTGCAAAGACACAAGTTAGTTTTTTTATTCCATATAACAGTGTAACTGTCATACTAAATATGAAAGGTTTATAATCATAACTCCAAAACCAAACTTGAAATTTGTCTAAAAAAGCCTGTAATATATAATTTACGTGAGTTTTACCAGAATCGGGTATTTTGGAAAGAATCACAAATACAAACATTGGGTTTCACTGGCCTCATATTGGTCACACTCAAAATGACAGTTTTTGAAACAAAACTCCAAAATATGCATGCAAAATGTCTAATAATGCCTGAAGAAATGCATCTTTGAGAGTTTTCCTGAAAAAAAATAACATTTGGCAATATTTGCAAAAACAAAATATAATTTTTTACTCAATTTGACAGTAATGTACTTAGAATCCTGAGATAAAGCGAAAAAAACAATAAAAATGTATTCCAACATAATTCCTAATCCAAACGTGCAAAATGTCTAAAAAAGTCTCTGATATTGAATACATGTGAGTTTTACTGGATACAGTTGTTTTTCTATGGTTTGCAAATACAAAAATGAGGGTTTAGTCAATATGACTGTATACTGTAACACTCAATATAACAGTTATTTAAACATAAATCCCACACAACACATGAAAAATGGCTAATAATGCCTGAAATAATGCATATTTTGGAGTTTTACTGGAAGCATATGCTTTTTTAAATTTTGCAAATGCAAAAAGTAGTTTTTTACTCAATATGACTATAATATTCTTAGAATCCTGAGATAATGCGAAAAAAGCAATAAAAATGTATTCCAACATAACTCCTAATCCAAACGTGCAAAATGTCTAAAAATGCCTGTGATATTGAATAATTGTTAGTTTTACTAAATACAGTTGTTTTTTAATGGTTTGCAAATACAAAATTTAGGTTTTACTCAATATGACTGTATACTGTAACACTCAATATGACAGTTATTTAAACATAAGTCTTACACCACACATGGAAAATAGCTAATAATGCCTGAAATAATGCATCTTGGGGGTTTAACTCGAAGCATATGCTTTTTTAAATCTTGCAAATGCAAAAAGTAGTTTTTTTTCTCAATATGACTATAATGTTCTTAGAATCCTGAGATAATGCGAAAAAAGCAATAAAAATGTATTCCAACATAACTCCTAATCCAAACGTGCACAATGTCTAAAAATGCCTGTGATAAGGAATACATGTTAGTTTTACTAGATACAGTTGTTTTGTATGGTTTGCAAATACAAAATGTAGGTTTTACTCAATATGACTGTATACTGTAACACTCAATATGACAGTTATTTAAACATAAATCCCACACAACACATGAAAAATGGCTAATAATGCCTGAAATAATGCATCTTTGGGAGTTTTACTCGAAACATATGCTTTTTTAAATCTTGCAAATGCAAAAAGTAGTTTTTATTCAATATGACTATAATAGTCTTAGAATCCTGAGATAATGCGAAAAAAGCAATAAAATGTATTCAAACATAACTTTTAAACAACACATGCAAAATGGCTAATAATGCCTAGAGATATGTATTTTTGTTAGTTGTACTAGAAAAATGATCTTTTGTAAGGTTTGCAAAGACACAAGTTAGTTTTTTTATTCCATATAACAGTGTAACTGTCATACTAAATATGAAAGGTTTATAATCATAACTCCAAAACCAAACTTGAAATTTGTCTAAAAAAAGCCTGTAATATATAATTTACGTGAGTTTTACCAGAATCGGGTATTTTGGAAAGAATCACAAATACAAACATTGGGTTTCACTGGCCTCATATTGGTCACACTCAAAATGACAGTTTTTGAAACAAAACTCCAAAATATGCATGCAAAATGTCTAATAATGCCTGAAGAAATGCATCTTTGAGAGTTTTCCTGAAAAAAAAAAAACATTTGGCAATATTTGCAAAAACAAAATATAATTTTTTACTCAATTTGACAGTAATGTACTTAGAATCCTGAGATAAAGCGAAAAAAACAATAAAAATGTATTCCAACATAATTCCTAATCCAAACGTGCAAAATGTCTAAAAAAGTCTCTGATATTGAATACATGTGAGTTTTACTGGATACAGTTGTTTTTCTATGGTTTGCAAATACAAAAATGAGGGTTTAGTCAATATGACTGTATACTGTAACACTCAATATAACAGTTATTTAAACATAAATCCCACACAACACATGAAAAATGGCTAATAATGCCTGAAATAATGCATATTTTGGAGTTTTACTGGAAGCATATGCTTTTTTAAATTTTGCAAATGCAAAAAGTAGTTTTTTACTCAATATGACTATAATATTCTTAGAATCCTGAGATAATGCGAAAAAAGCAATACAAATGTATTCCAACATAACTCCTAATCCAAACGTGCAAAATGTCTAAAAATGCCTGTTATATTGAATAATTGTTAGTTTTACTAAATACAGTTGTTTTTTAATGGTTTGCAAATACAAAATTTAGGTTTTACTCAATATGACTGTATACTGTAACACTCAATATGACAGTTATTTAAACATAAGTCTTACACCACACATGGAAAATAGCTAATAATGCCTGAAATAATGCATCTTGGGGGTTTAACTCGAAGCATATGCTTTTTTAAATCTTGCAAATTCAAAAAGTAGTTTTTATTCAATATGACTATAATAGTCTTAGAATCCTGAGATAATGCGAAAAAAGCAATAAAATGTATTCAAACATAACTTTTAAATAACACATGCAAAATGGCTAATAATGCCTAGAGATATGTATTTTTGTTAGTTGTACTAGAAAAATGATCTTTTGTAAGGTTTGCAAAGACACAAGTTAGTTTTTTTATTCCATATAACAGTGTAACTGTCATACTAAATATGAAAGGTTTATAATCATAACTCCAAAACCAAACTTGAAATTTGTCTAAAAAGCCTGTAATATATAATTTACGTGAGTTTTAACAGAATCGGGTATTTTGGAAAGAATCACAAATACAAACATTGGGTTTTACTGGCCTCATATTGGTCACACTCAAAATGACAGTTTTTGAAACAAAACTCCAAAATATGCATGCAAAATGTCTAATAATGCCTGAAGAAATGCATCTTTGAGAGTTTTCCTGAAAAAAAACAAACATTTGGCAATATTTGCAAAAACAAAATATAATTTTTTACTCAATTTGACAGTAATGTACTTAGAATCCTGAGATAAAGCGAAAAAAACAATAAAAATGTATTCCAACATAATTCCTAATCCAAACGTGCGAAATGTCTAAAAAAGTCTCTGATATTGAATACATGTGAGTTTTACTAGATACAGTTGTTTTTCTATGGTTTGCAAATACAAAAATGAGGGTTTAGTCAATATGACTGTATACTGTAACACTCAATATAACAGTTAGTTAAACATAACTCCCACACAACACATGAAAAATGGCTAATAATGCCTGAAATAATGCATATTTTGGAGTTTTACTGGAAGCATATGCTTTTTTAAATTTTGCAAATGCAAAAAGTAGTTTTTTACTCAATATGACTATAATATTCTTAGAATCCTGAGATAATGCGAAAAAAGCAATAAAAATGTATTCCAACATAACTCCTAATCCAAACGTGCAAAATGTCTAAAAATGCCTGTGATATTGAATAAGTGTTAGTTTTACTAAATACAGTTGTTTTTTAATGGTTTGCAAATACAAAATTTAGGTTTTACTCAATATGACTGTATACTGTAACACTCAATATGACAGTTATTTAAACATAAGTCCTACACCACACATGGAAAATAGCTAATAATGCCTGAAATAATGCATCTTTGGGGGTTTCACTCGAAGCATATGCTTTTTTAAATCTTGCAAATGCAAAAAGTAGTTTTTTTCTCAATATGACTATAATGTTCTTAGAATCCTGAGATAATGCGAAAAAAGCAATAAAAATGTATTCCAACATAACTCCTAATCCAAACGTGCAAAAGGTCTAAAAATGCCTGTGACAAGGAATGCATGTTAGTTTTACTAGATACCGTTGTTTTTCTATGGTTTGCAAATACAAAATGTAGGTTTTAATCAATATGACTGTATACTGTAACACTCAATATGACAGTTATTTAAACATAAGTCCTACACCACACATTGAAAATGGCTAATAATGCCTGAAATAATGCATCTTTGGGGGTTTCACTCGAAGCATATGCTTTTTTAAATCTTGCAAATGCAAAAAGTAGTTTTTTTCTCAATATGACTATAATGTTCTTAGAATCCTGAGATAATGCGAAAAAAGCAATAAAAATGTATTCCAACATAACTCCTAATCCAAACGTGCAAAATGTCTAAAAATGCCTGTGATATTGAATAATTGTTAGTTTTACTAAATACAGTTGTTTTTTAATGGTTTGCAAATACAAAATTTAGGTTTTACTCAATATGACTGTATACTGTAACACTCAATATGACAGTTATTTAAACATAAGTCTTACACCACACATGGAAAATAGCTAATAATGCCTGAAATAATGCATCTTGGGGGTTTCACTCGAAGCATATGCTTTTTTAAATCTTGCAAATGCAAAAAGTAGTTTTTTTCTCAATATGACTATAATGTTCTTAGAATCCTGAGATAATGCGAAAAAAGCAATAAAAATGTATTCCAACATAACTCCTAATCCAAACGTGCAAAATGTCTAAAAATGCCTGTGATAAGGAATACATGTTAGTTTTACTAGATACAGTTGTTTTTCTATGGTTTGCAAATACAAAATGTAGGTTTTAATCAATATGACTGTATACTGTAACACTCAATATAACAGTTATTTAAACATAAATCCCACACAACACATGAAAAATGGCTAATAATGCCTGAAATAATGCATATTTTGGAGTTTTACTGGAAGCATATGCTTTTTTAAATTTTGCAAATGCAAAAAGTAGTTTTTTACTCAATATGACTATAATATTCTTAGAATCCTGAGATAATGCGAAAAAAGCAATAAAAATGTATTCCAACATAACTCCTAATCCAAACGTGCAAAATGTCCAAAAATGCCTGTGATATTGAATAATTGTTAGTTTTACTAAATACAGTTGTTTTTTAATGGTTTGCAAATACAAAATTTAGGTTTTACTCAATATGACTGTATACTGTAACACTCAATATGACAGTTATTTAAACATAAGTCTTACACCACACATGGAAAATAGCTAATAATGCCTGAAATAATGCATCTTTGGGGGTTTCACTCGAAGCATATGCTTTTTTAAATCTTGCAAATGCAAAAAGTAGTTTTTTTCTCAATATGACTATAATTTTCTTAGAATCCTGAGATAATGCGAAAAAAGCAATAAAAATGAATTCCAACATAACTCCTAATCCAAACGTGCAAAATGTCTAAAAATGCCTGTGATAAGGAATACACGTTAGTTTTACTAGATACAGTTGTTTTCCTATGGTTTGCAAATACAAAATGTAGGTTTTACTCAATATGACTGTATACTGTAACACTCAATATGACAGTTATTTAAACATAACTCCTACACCACACATGCAAAATGGCTAATAATGCCTGAAATAATGCATCTTTGGAAGTTTTACTCGAAACATATGCTTTTTTAAATCTTGCAAATGCAAAAAGTAGTTTTTATTCAATATGACTATAATAGTCTTAGAATCCTGAGATAATGCGAAAAAAGCAATAAAATGTATTCAAACATAACTTTTAAAGAACACATGCAAAATGGCTAATAATGCCTAGAGATATGTATTTTTGTTAGTTGTACTAGAAAAATGATCTTTTGTAAGGTTTGCAAAGACACAAGTTAGTTTTTTTATTCAATATAACTGTGTAACAGTCATACTAAATATGAAAGGTTTATAATCATAACTCCAAAACCAAACTTGAAATTTGTCTAAAAAGCCTATGATATTGAATTGATGTGAGTTTTAACAGAATCAGGTATTTTGGAGAGGTTGACAAATACAAAAATTAGGTTTTTCTGGCCTCATATTGGTCACACTCAAAATGACAGTTTTTGAAACATAACTCCAAAAGTAGAAATGCAACATGTCTAAAAATGCCTGAAGAAATGTATCTTTGAGAATTTTCTGGAAAAAAAAACATTTGGTAAGGTTGGCGAAAACAAAAAGTATTTTTCTACTAATTTGACAGTAATGTACTTAGAATCCTGAGATAATGCAAAAAAGCAATTAAAAGGTATTCCAACATATTTCCTAATTCAAACTTAAAAATGTTTAAAAATGCCTGTGATATTGAATAAATGTGAGTTTTACTAAATATAGGTTTTTTTTATGGTTTGCAAATACAAAAATGAGGTTTTACTCAATATGACTGTATAATGTAACACTCAATATGACAGTTGTTTAAACATAACTCCTACACCACACATGAAAAATGTCTAATAATGCCTGAAATAATGCATCTTTGGGAGTTTTACTCAAAGCATAAGCTTTTTTAAATTTTGAAAATGCAAAAAGTAGTTTTTTACTCAACATGACTATAAAGTTCTTAGATTCCTAAGATAATGTGAAAAAAGCAATAAAATAATAATTCCTAATCCAAACGTGCAAAATGTCTAAAAATGCCTTTGATATTGAATACGTGTGAGTTTTACTAGATACAGTTGTTTTTCTATGGTTTGCAAATAAAAAATTTAGATTTTACTCAATGTGACTGTATACTGTAACACTCAATATGACAGTTATTTAAACATAACTCCTGCAACACACATGGAAAATGTCTAATAATGCCTGAAGAAATGCATCTTTGAGAGTTTTCCTGGAAAAAAAACATTTGGCAAGGTTTGCAATAACAAAATATAATTTTTTACTCAATTTGACAGTAATGTACTTAGAATCCTGAGATAATGCAAAAAAAAGCAATAAAATGTATTCAAACATAACTTCTAAACAACACATGAAAAATGGCTAATAATGCGTAGAGATGTGTAATTGTGTTAGTTGTACTAGAAAAATGATCTTTTGTAAGGTTAGCAAAGACAAAAGTTGTTTTTTTATGCAATATAACAGTGTAACTGTCATATTCAATAAGAAAGGTTTATAATCATAACCCCAAAACCAAACTTGAAATTTGTCTAAAAAAGCCTGTAATATTGAATTTATGTGAGTTTTACCAGAAACTGGTATTTTGGAAAGAATCACAAATACAAACATTGGGTTTTACTGGCCTCATATTGGTCACTAATAATGCCTGAAGAAATGCATCTTTGAGAGTTTTCCTGAAGAAAAAAACATTTGGCAAGGTTTGCAAAAACAAAATGCATTTTTTTTACTCAATTTGACAGTAATATACTTAGAATCCTGAGATAAAGCAGGAAAAAAACAATAAAAATGTATTCAAACTTAATTCCTAATCCAAACGTGCAAAATGTCTAAAAATGCCTATGATATTGAATACGTGCGAGTTTTACTAGATGCAGTTGTTTTTCTATGGTTTGCAAATACAAAAATGAGATTTTAGTCAATATGACAGTATACTGTAACACTCAATATGACAGTTATTTAAACATAGTTCCTACATCACATTTTGCACGTTTGGATTAGGAATTATGATGGAATACATTTGTATTGCTTTTTTTTTGCAATATATCAGAATTGTATGAACATTCTTGTCAAATTGAGTAAAAACATACTTTTTACAAAATGTTATTTTTCTAGTACCGCTAACAAAGATACATACCTCCAGGCATTATTAGTCATTTTGCATTTGTTGTTTAGAAGGGATGTTTGAAAACATTTTTATTGCTTTTGTCACATTATCTCAAGATTCTAAGAACATTATCGTCATATTGAGTAAAAAACTACTTTTTGCATTTGCAAGATTTAAAAAAGCATATGTTTCGAGTAAAACTCCCAAAGGTGCATTTTTTCAGGCATTATTAGCCATTTTTCATGTGTGGTGTAAGAGTTATGTAAAAATAACTGTCATATTGTATACAGTCATATTGAGTAAAACCAAATCTTTGTCTTTGCAAACAATAAAAAAACAACTGTATCTAGTAGAGATGCGCGGTTTACGGTCACAACCGTGGAGTCCGCGGATAAACAGCAGGTCGGGCGGGTGAATTGACGAAAAAATATATTTGAAATAGATTCGGGCAGGTGGCGGTTGAACCATTGGGAAATATATATACATATTGAAATGTTATGTTGAAGAGTTTCATTTAGCCTACTGACGTGTATATATAAATGGTTTATTTATATTGGTTAGTAACGTAAAGTGTTGTTCCTGGCTGTACTTGATGGTACAGTCTAGTGGTTAGGATTCAATGCGCTCACCGTTGCGATCCGGGTTTGATGCTCGGTGAAGGAAATCACTTTTTTTTAACCATGACTTGATTAGCGTGGACCCCGACTTAAACAAGTTGAAAAACTTATTGGGGTGTTACCATTTAGTGGTCAATTGTACGGGCCTCATATTGGTCACACTCAAAATGACGGTTTTTGAAACAAAACTCCAAAAATATGCATGCACAATGTCTAATAATGCCTGAAAAAATGCATCTTTGAGAGTTTTCCTGAAAAAACAAAATATAATTTTTTACTCAATTTGACAATGTTCTTAGAATCCTGAGATAAAGCGAAAAAAAACAATAAAAATGTATTCCAACATAATTCCTAATCCAAACGTGCAAAATGTCTAAAAATGCCTATGATATTGAATACATGTGAGTTTTACTAGATACAGTTGTTTTTCTATGGTTTGCAAATACAAAAATGAGGTTTTAGTCAATATGACTGTATACTGTAACACTCAATATATCAGTTATTTAAACATAAATCCTACACAACACATGAAAAATGGCTAATAGTGCCTGAAATAATGCATCTTTGGGAGTTTTACTGGAAGCAAATGCTTTTTTAAATTTTGCAAATGCAAAAAGTAGTTTTTTACTCAACATGATTATAATGTTCTTAGAATCCTGAGATAATGCGAAAAAAGCAAAAAAAAAATGTATTCCAACATAATTCCTAATCCAATAGTGCAAAATGTCTAGAAATGCCTGTGATATTGAATAATTGTTAGTTTTACTAGTTACAGATGTTTTTTTATGGTTTGCAAATACAAAATTTAGGTTTTACTCAATATGACTGTATACTGTAACACTAAATATGACAGTTATTTAAACATTACTCCTACACTACACATGCAAAATGGCTAATAATGCTTGAAATAATGCATCTTTGGGAGTTTTACTCGAAACATATGCTTATTTAAATATTGCAAATGCAAAAAGTAGTTTTTTACCAATTTGACAGTAATGTACTTAGAATCCTGAGATAAAGCGAAAACAAAAAATGTAAATGTATTCCATCATAATTCCTAATCCAAACGTGCAAAATGTCTAAAAATGTCTGTGATATTGAATTAATGTTCGTTTTACTAGATACAGTTCTATGGCTTGCAAATACAAAATTTAGGTTTTACTCAATATGACTGTATACTTTAACACTCAATTTGACAGTTATTTAAACATAACTCCTACACCACACATGCAAAATGTCTAATAATGCCTGAAGAAATGCATCTTTGAGAGTTTTCCTGAAAAAAAAAACATTTGGCAAGGTTTGCAAAAACAAAATATAATTTTTTACTTAATTTGACAGTAATGTACTTAGAATCCCGAGATAAAGCGAAAAAAACAATAAAAATGTATTCAAACATAATTCCTAATCCAAACGTGCAAAATGTCTAAAAATGCCTGTGAGAAGGAACACATGTTAGTTTTACTAGATACAGTTGTTTTTCTATGGTTTGCAAATACAAAAATGAGGTCTTAGTCAATATGACTGTATACTGTAACACTCAATATGACAGTTATTTAAACATAGTTCCTACACCACACATGAAAAATGGCTAATAATGCCTGAAATAATGCATCTTTTGGAGTTGTACTCGAAGCATTAGCTTTTTTAAATTTTGCAAAAGCAAAAAGTAGTTTTTTACTCAACATGACTATAATGTTCTTAGATTCCTGAGATAATGCGAAAAAAGCAATAAAAACATAACTCCTAATCCAAACGTGCAAAATGTCTAAAAATGCCTGTGATATTGAATACATGTGAATTTTATTAGACAGAGTTGTTGTTTTTTATTGTTTGCAAAAACAAAAATGAGGTTTTACTCAATATGACTGTATACTGTAACACTCAATATGACAGTTATTTAAACATAACTCCCACACCACACATGAAAAACGGCTAATAATGCCTGAAATAATGCATCTTTGGGAGTTTTACTCGAAACATATGCTTTTTTTAAATATTGCAAATGCAAAAAGTAGTTTTTTATTCAATATGACTACAAAGGCTTACAATCCTGACATAAGTAAAAAAAATGTATTCAAACATAACTTCTAAAAAGCACATGCAAAATGGCTAATAATGCCTAGAGGTATGTATTTTTGTTGGTTGTACTAGAAAAAATATCTTTTGTAAGGTTTGCAAAGACACAAGTTAGTTTTTTGATTCAATATAACAGTGTAACAGTCATACTAAATATAAAAGGTTTATAATCATAACTCCAAAACCAAACTTGAAATTTGTCTAAAAAGCCTATAATATTGAATTTATGTGAGTTTTAACAGAATCAGGTATTTTGGAGAGGTTCACAAATACAAAAATGTGGTTTTCCTGGCCTCATATTGGTCACACTCAAAATGACAGTTTTTGAAACATAACTCCAAAAGTAGAGATGCAACGTGTCTAAAAATGCCTCAAGAAATATTATCTTTGAGAGTTTTTCTGGAAAAAATACATTTGGTAAGGTTGGCAAAAACAAAAAGTATTTTTCTACTAATTTGACAGTAATGTACTTAGAATCCTGAGATAATGCGAAAAAAGCAATTAAAAGGTATTCCAACGTTCAAAATGTTTTACTAGATACAGTATTTTTTTATGGTTTGCAAATACAAAAATGAGGTTTTACTCAATATGACTGTATAATGTTACACTCAATATGACAGTTATTTAAATATAACTCCTACACCACACATGAAAAAAAGCTGATAATGCCTGAAATAATGCATCTTTGGGAGTTTGCCTGAAAAAAAAAACTTTTGGCAAGGTTTGCAAAAACTAAATAAAAATGTTTACTCAATTTGACAGTAATGTACAATCCGGAGATAAAGCGAAAAAAACAATAAAAATGTATTCAAACATAATTCCTAATCCAAACGTGCAAAATGTCAAAAAATGCCTATGATATTGAATACGTGTGAGTTTTACTAGATGCAGTTGTTTTTCTATGGTTTGCAAATACAAAAATGAGGTTTTAGTCAATATGACTGTATACTGTAACACTCAATATGACAATTATTTAAACATAGTTCCTACACCACACATGAAAAAATGGCTAATAATGCCTGAAATAATGCATCTTTGGGAGTTTTACTCGAAACATATGCTTTTTTAAATCTTGCAAATGCAAAAAGTACTTTTTTATTCAATATTACTATAATAGTCTTAGAATCCTGAGATAATGAGAAAAAAGCAATAAAAATGTATTCAAACATAACTTTTAAACAACACATGCAAAATGGCTAATAATGCCTAGAGATATGTATTTTTGTTAGTTGTACTAGAAAAATGATCTTTTGTAAGGTTTGCAAAGACACAAGTTAGTTTTTTTATTCAATATAACAGTGTAACTGTCATACTAAATATGAAAGGTTTATAATAATAACCCCAAAACCAAACTTGAAATTTGTCTAAAAAAGCCTGTAGTATATAATATACGTGAGTTTTACCAGAATCGGGTATTTTGGAAAGAATCACAAATACAAACATTGGGTTTTACTGGCCTCATATTGGTCACACTCAAAATGACAGTTTTTGAAACATAACTCCAAAAGTAGAAATGCAACATGTCTAAAAATGCCTGAAGAAATGTATCTTTGAGAATTTTCTGGAAAAAAAAACATTTGGTAAGGTTGGCGAAAACAAAAAGTATTTTTCTACTAATTTGACAGTAATGTACTTAGAATCCTGAGATAATGCAAAAAAAGCAATTAAAAGGTATTCCAACATAATTCCTAATTCAAACGTTAAAAATGTTTAAAAATGCCTGTGATATTGAATAAATGTGAGTTTTACTAATTATAGGTTTTTTTTATGGTTTGCAAATACAAAAATGAGGTTTTACTCAATATGACTGTATAATGTAACACTCAATATGACAGTTGTTTAAACATAACTCCTACACCACACATGAAAAATATCTAATAATGCCTGAAATAATGCATCTTTGGGAGTTTTACTCAAAGCATAAGCTTTTTTAAATTTTGCAAATGCAAAAAGTAGTTTTTTACTCAACATGACCATAAAGTTCTTAGATTCCTAAGATAATGCGAAAAAAGCAATAAAATAATAACTCCTAATCCAAACGTGCAAAATGTCTAAAAATGCCTTTGATATTGAATACGTGTGAGTTTTACTAGATACAGTTGTTTTTCTATGGTTTGCAAATAAAAAATTTAGATTTTACTCAATGTGACTGTATACTGTAACACTCAATATGACAGTTATTTAAACATAACTCCTACAACACACATGGAAAATGTCTAATAATGCCTGAAGAAATGCATCTTTGAGAGTTTTCCTGGAAAAAAACATTTGGCAAGGTTTGCAATAACAAAATATAATTTTTTACTCAATTTGACAGTAATGTACTTAGAATCCTGAGATAATGCAAAAAAAAGCAATAAAATGTATTCAAACATAACTTCTAAACAACACATGAAAAATGGCTAATAATGCGTAGAGATGTGTAATTGTGTTAGTTGTACTAGAAAAATGATCTTTTGTAAGGTTAGCAAAGACAAAAGTTGTTTTTTTATGCAATATAACAGTGTAACTGTCATATTCAATAAGAAAGGTTTATAATCATAACCCCAAAACCAAACTTGAAATTTGTCTAAAAAAGCCTGTAATATTGAATTTATGTAAGTTTTACCAGAAACTGGTATTTTGGAAAGAATCACAAATACAAACATTGGGTTTTACTGGCCTCATATTGGTCACTAATAATGCCTGAAGAAATGCATCTTTGAGAGTTTTCCTGAAGAAAAAAACATTTGGCAAGGTTTGCAAAAACAAAATGCATTTTTTTTTACTCAATTTGACAGTAATATACTTAGAATCCTGAGATAAAGCAGGAAAAAAAACAATAAAAATGTATTCAAACATAA
The DNA here is from genome assembly GCF_033978795.1 of Nerophis ophidion. NCBI lineage: Eukaryota > Metazoa > Chordata > Actinopteri > Syngnathiformes > Syngnathidae > Nerophis > Nerophis ophidion. The sequence continues at coordinate 219,718 of NW_026906991.1, read as the reverse complement.
TTCCTAATCCAAACGTGCAAAATGTCTAAAAATGCCTATGATATTGAATACGTGCGAGTTTTACTAGATGCAGTTGTTTTTCTATGGTTTGCAAATACAAAAATGAGATTTTAGTCAATATGACAGTATACTGTAACACTCAATATGACAGTTATTTAAACATAGTTCCTACATCACATTTTGCACGTTTGGATTAGGAATTATGATGGAATACATTTGTATTGCTTTTTTTTTGCAATATCTCAGAATTGTATGTACATTCTTGTCAAATTGAGTAAAAACATACTTTTTACAAAATGTTATTTTTCTAGTACCGCTAACAAAGATACATATCTCCAGGCATTATTAGTCATTTTGCATTTGTTGTTTAGAAGGGATGTTTGAAAACATTTTTATTGCTTTTGTCACATTATCTCAAGATTCTAAGAACATTATCGTCATATTGAGTAAAAAACTACTTTTTGCATTTGCAAGATTTAAAAAAGCATATGTTTCGAGTAAAACTCCCAAAGGTGCATTTTTTCAGGCATTATTAGCCATTTTTCATGTGTGGTGTAAGAGTTATGTAAAAATAACTGTCATATTGTATACAGTCATATTGAGTAAAACCAAATCTTTGTCTTTGCAAACAATAAAAAAACAACTGTATCTAGTAGAGATGCGCGGTTTACGGTCACAACCGTGGAGTCCGCGGATAAACAGCAGGTCGGGCGGGTGAATTGACGAAAAAATATATTTGAAATAGATTCGGGCAGGTGGCGGTTGAACCATTGGGAAATATATATACATATTGAAATGTTATGTTGAAGAGTTTCATTTAGCCTACTGACGTGTATATATAAATGGTTTATTTATATTGGTTAGTAACGTAAAGTGTTGTTCCTGGCTGTACTTGATGGTACAGTCTAGTGGTTAGGATTCAATGCGCTCACCGTTGCGATCCGGGTTTGATGCTCGGTGAAGGAAATCACTTTTTTTTAACCATGAATTGATTAGCGTGGACCCCGACTTAAACAAGTTGAAAAACTTATTGGGGTGTTACCATTTAGTGGTCAATTGTACGGGCCTCATATTGGTCACACTCAAAATGACGGTTTTTGAAACAAAACTCCAAAAATATGCATGCACAATGTCTAATAATGCCTGAAAAAATGCATCTTTGAGAGTTTTCCTGAAAAAACAAAATATAATTTTTTACTCAATTTGACAATGTTCTTAGAATCCTGAGATAAAGCGAAAAAAAACAATAAAAATGTATTCCAACATAATTCCTAATCCAAACGTGCAAAATGTCTAAAAATGCCTATGATATTGAATACATGTGAGTTTTACTAGATACAGTTGTTTTTCTATGGTTTGCAAATACAAAAATGAGGTTTTAGTCAATATGACTGTATACTGTAACACTCAATATATCAGTTATTTAAACATAAATCCTACACAACACATGAAAAATGGCTAATAGTGCCTGAAATAATGCATCTTTGGGAGTTTTACTGGAAGCAAATGCTTTTTTAAATTTTGCAAATGCAAAAAGTAGTTTTTTACTCAACATGATTATAATGTTCTTAGAATCCTGAGATAATGCGAAAAAAGCAAAAAAAAATGTATTCCAACATAATTCCTAATCCAATAGTGCAAAATGTCTAGAAATGCCTGTGATATTGAATAATTGTTAGTTTTACTAGTTACAGATGTTTTTTTATGGTTTGCAAATACAAAATTTAGGTTTTACTCAATATGACTGTATACTGTAACACTAAATATGACAGTTATTTAAACATTACTCCTACACTACACATGCAAAATGGCTAATAATGCTTGAAATAATGCATCTTTGGGAGTTTTACTCGAAACATATGCTTATTTAAATATTGCAAATGCAAAAAGTAGTTTTTTACTCAATTTGACAGTAATGTACTTAGAATCCTGAGATAAAGCGAAAAAAAAAATGTAAATGTATTCCATCATAATTCCTAATCCAAACGTGCAAAATGTCTAAAAATGTCTGTGATATTGAATTAATGTTTGTTTTACTAGATACAGTTCTATGGCTTGCAAATACAAAATTTAGGTTTTACTCAATATGACTGTATACTTTAACACTCAATTTGACAGTTATTTAAACATAACTCCTACACCACACATGCAAAATGTCTAATAATGCCTGAAGAAATGCATCTTTGAGAGTTTTCCTGAAAAAAAGAAACATTTGGCAAGGTTTGCAAAAACAAAATATAATTTTTTACTTAATTTGACAGTTTGAATACATTTTTTCAGGATTGTACACCACACATGCAAAATGTCTAATAATGCCTGAAGAAATGCATCTTTGAGAGTTTTCCTGAAAAAAAAAACATTTGGCAAGGTTTGCAAAAACAAAATATAATTTTTTACTTAATTTGACAGTAATGTACTTAGAATCCCGAGATAAAGCGAAAAAAACAATTAAAATGTATTCAAACATAATTCCTAATCCAAACGTGCAAAATGTCTAAAAATGCCTGTGATAAGGAACACATGTTAGTTTTACTAGATACAGTTGTTTTTCTATGGTTTGCAAATACAAAAATGAGGTCTTAGTCAATATGACTGTATACTGTAACACTCAATATGACAGTTATTTAAACATAGTTCCTACACCACACATGAAAAATGGCTAATAATGCCTGAAATAATGCATCTTTTGGAGTTGTACTCGAAGCATTAGCTTTTTTAAATTTTGCAAAAGCAAAAAGTAGTTTTTTACTCAACATGACTATAATGTTCTTAGATTCCTGAGATAATGCGAAAAAAGCAATAAAAACATAACTCCTAATCCAAACGTGCAAAATGTCTAAAAATGCCTGTGATATTGAATACATGTGAGTTTTATTAGACAGAGTTGTTGTTTTTTATTGTTTGCAAAAACAAAAATGAGGTTTTACTCAATATGACTGTATACTGTAACACTCAATATGACAGTTATTTAAACATAACTCCCACACCACACATGAAAAACGGCTAATAATGCCTGAAATAATGCATCTTTGGGAGTTTTACTCGAAACATATGCTTTTTTTAAATATTGCAAATGCAAAAAGTAGTTTTTTATTCAATATGACTACAAAGGCTTACAATCCTGACATAAGTAAAAAAAATGTATTCAAACATAACTTCTAAAAAGCACATGCAAAATGGCTAATAATGCCTAGAGGTATGTATTTTTGTTGGTTGTACTAGAAAAAATATCTTTTGTAAGGTTTGCAAAGACACAAGTTAGTTTTTTGATTCAATATAACAGTGTAACAGTCATACTAAATATAAAAGGTTTATAATCATAACTCCAAAACCAAACTTGAAATTTGTCTAAAAAGCCTATAATATTGAATTTATGTGAGTTTTAACAGAATCAGGTATTTTGGAGAGGTTCACAAATACAAAAATGTGGTTTTCCTGGCCTCATATTGGTCACACTCAAAATGACAGTTTTTGAAACATAACTCCAAAAGTAGAGATGCAACGTGTCTAAAAATGCCTCAAGAAATATTATCTTTGAGAGTTTTTCTGGAAAAAATACATTTGGTAAGGTTGGCAAAAACAAAAAGTATTTTTCTACTAATTTGACAGTAATGTACTTAGAATCCTGAGATAATGCGAAAAAAGCAATTAAAAGGTATTCCAACGTTCAAAATGTTTTACTAGATACAGTATTTTTTTATGGTTTGCAAATACAAAAATGAGGTTTTACTCAATATGACTGTATAATGTTACACTCAATATGACAGTTATTTAAATATAACTCCTACACCACACATGAAAAAAAGCTGATAATGCCTGAAATAATGCATCTTTGGGAGTTTGCCTGAAAAAAAAAACTTTTGGCAAGGTTTGCAAAAACTAAATAAAAATGTTTACTCAATTTGACAGTAATGTACAATCCGGAGATAAAGCGAAAAAAACAATAAAAATGTATTCAAACATAATTCCTAATCCAAACGTGCAAAATGTCAAAAAATGCCTATGATATTGAATACGTGTGAGTTTTACTAGATGCAGTTGTTTTTCTATGGTTTGCAAATACAAAAATGAGGTTTTAGTCAATATGACTGTATACTGTAACACTCAATATGACAATTATTTAAACATAGTTCCTACACCACACATGAAAAATGGCTAATGATGCCTGATATAATCCATCTTCTGGAGTTTTACTCGAAGCATAAGCTTTTTTAAATTTTGCAAATGCGAAAAGTAGTGTTTTACTCAACATGATTATAATGTTCTTAGATTCCTGAGATAATGCGAAAAAAGCAATAAAAACATAACTCCTAATCCAAACGTGCAAAATGTCTAAAAATGCCTATGATATTGAATACGTGTGAGTTTTACTAGATACAGTTGTTTTTCTATGGTTTGCAAATACAAAATTTAGGTTTTACTCAATTTGACTGTATACTGTAACACTCAATATGACAGTTATTTAAATATAACTCCTACACCACACATGAAAAAAAGCTGATAATGCCTGAAATAATGCATCTTTGGGAGTTTGCCTGAAAAAAAAAACTTTTGGCAAGGTTTGCAAAAACTAAATAAAAATGTTTACTCAATTTGACAGTAATGTACAATCCGGAGATAAAGCGAAAAAAACAATAAAAATGTATTCAAACATAATTCCTAATCCAAACGTGCAAAATGTCAAAAAATGCCTATGATATTGAATACGTGTGAGTTTTACTAGATGCAGTTGTTTTTCTATGGTTTGCAAATACAAAAATGAGGTTTTAGTCAATATGACTGTATACTGTAACACTCAATATGACAATTATTTAAACATAGTTCCTACACCACACATGAAAAATGGCTAATGATGCCTGATATAATCCATCTTCTGGAGTTTTACTCGAAGCATAAGCTTTTTTAAATTTTGCAAATGCGAAAAGTAGTGTTTTACTCAACATGATTATAATGTTCTTAGATTCCTGAGATAATGCGAAAAAAACAATAAAAACATAACTCCTAATCCAAACGTGCAAAATGTCTAAAAATGCCTATGATATTGAATACGTGTGAGTTTTACTAGATACAGTTGTTTTTCTATGGTTTGCAAATACAAAATTTAGGTTTTACTCAATTTGACTGTATACTGTAACACTCAATATGGCAGTTATTTAAACATAACTCCTACACCATACATGCAAAATGTCTAATAATGCCTGAAGAAATGCATCTTTGAGAGTTTTCCTGAAAAAAAAACATTTGGCAAGGTTTGCAAATACAAAATATAATATTTTACTTTGACAGTAATGTACTTAGAATCCTGAGATAATGCAAAAAAAGCAATAAAAATGTATTCAAACATAAATTCCAAACGACGCATGAAAAACAGCTGATAATGCCTTGAGATGTGTATTTTTGTTAGTTGTACTAGAAAATTGATCTTTTGTAAGGTTAGAAAAGACACAAGTTAGTTTTTTTATTCAATATAACAGTGTAACTATCATACTAAATATGAAAGGTTTATAATCATAACTCCAAAACCAAACTTGAAATTTGTCTAAAAAAGCCTGTAATATTGATTTTATGTGAGTTTTAACAGAATCGGGTATTTTGGAAAGAATCACAAATACAAAAACTAGGTTTTACTCAATATGACTGTAAACTGTAACACTCAATATGACAGTTATTTAAACATAACTCCTACACCACACATGAAAAATGGCTAATAATGCCTGAAATAATGCATCTTTGGGAGTTTTACTGGAAGCATATGCTTTTTTTAAATCTTGCGAATGCAAAAAGTAGTTTTTTACTCAATATGTCTATAATGTTCTTAGAATCCTGAGATAATGCGAAAAAAACTAACAAAAAAATTTATTCCAACATAACTCCTAATCCAAACGTGCAAAATGTCTAAAAATGCCTGTAATATTGAATACATGTTAGATTTACTAGACACAGTTGTTTTTTTTTATAGTTTGCAAAAACAAAAATGAGGTTTTACTCAATATGACTGTATACTGTAACACTCAATATAACAGTTATTTAAACATAAATCCTACACAACACATGAAACATTACTAATAATGCCTAAAATAATGCATCTTTGGGAGTTTTACTCGATACATATCCTTTTTTAAATATTGCAAATGCCAAAAGTACTTTTTTACTCATATTGACTACAAAGTCTTACAATCCTGACATCATGCGAAAAAAGTAATAAAAATGTATTCAAACATAACTTCTAAAAACCACATGCAAAATGGCTGATAATGCCTAGAGATGTGTATTTTTGGTAGTTCTGAAAAAGTAGAAATAAAACATGTCTAAAAATGCCTGAAGAAATGTATCTTTGAGAGTTTTTCTGGAAAAAAAAAACATTTGGTAAGGTTGGCGAAAACAAAAAGTATTTTTCTACTAATTTGACAGTAATGTACTTGGAATCCTGAGATAATGCGAAAAAAGCAATACAAATGTATTCCAACATAATTCCTAATTCAAACGTTCAAAATGTCTAAAAATGCCTGTGATATAGAATGCATGTGAGTTTTACTAGATACCGTTTTTTTTGATGGTTTGCAAATACAAAAATGAGGTTTTACTCAATATGACCGTATAATTTAACACTCGATATGACAGTTATTTAAACATAACCCCTACACCACACATAAAAAAATGCTTATAATGTCTGAAATAATGCATCTTTGGGAGTTTTACTCGAAGCATAAGCTTTTTTAAATTTTGCAAATGCAAAAAGTTGTCTTTTACTCAACATGACTATAATGTTCTTAGATTCCTGAGATACTGCGAAAAAAGCAATAAAAACATAACTCCTAATCCAAACGTGCAAAATGTCTAAAAATACCTTTGATATTGAATACATGTGAGTTTTACTAGACACAGTTGTTTTTTTTATAGTTTGCAAAAACAAAAATGAGGTTTTACTCAATATAACTGTATACTGTAACACTCAATATGACAGTTATTTAAACATAACTCCAACACCACACATGAAAAACGGCTAATAATGCCTGAAATAATGGGAGTTTTACTCGAAACATATGCTTTTTTAAATATTGCAAATGCAAAAAGTCTTTTTTTACTCAATGTGACTACAAAGGCTTACAATCCTGACATAATGCAAAAAAAGTAAAAAAAAATGTATTCAAACATAACTTCTAAAAAACACATGCAAAATGGCTAATAATGCCTAGAGATATTTATTTTTGTTAGTTGTACTAGAAAAATGATTTTTTTGTAAGGTTTGCAAAGACACAAGTTAGTTTTTTTATTCAATATAACAGTGTAACAGTCATACTAAATATGAAAGGTTTATAATCATAACCCCAAAACCAAACTTGAAATTTGTCTAAAAAGGCTATAATATTGAATTTATGTGAGTTTTAACAGAATCAGGTATTTTGGAGAGGTTCACAAATACAAAAACCAGGTTTTCCTGGCCTCATATTGGTCACACTCAAAATGACAGTTTTTGAAACATAACTCCAAAAGTAGAAATGCAATGTATCTTTGAGAGTTTTTCTGGAAAAAAAAAAAACATTTGGTAAGGTTGGCGAAAACAAAAAGTATTTTTCTACTAATTTGACAGTAATGTACTTAGAATCCTGAGATAATGCAAAAAAAGCAATTAAAAGGTATTCCAACATAATTCCTAATTCAAACGTTCAAAATGTCTAAAAATGCCTGTGATATTGAATAAATGTGAGTTTTACTAGATATAGGTTTTTTTTATGGTTTGCAAATACAAAAATGAGGTTTTACTCAATATGACTGTATAATGTAATACTCAATATGACAGTTATTTAAACATAACTCCTACACCACACATGAAAAATGTCTAATAATGCCTGAAATAATGCATCTTTGGGAGTTTTACTCAGAGCATAAGCTTTTTTTAATTTTGCAAATGCAAAAAGTTGTTTTTTACTCAACATGACTATAATGCTCTTAGATTCCTGAGATAATGCAAAAAAAGCAATAAAAATGTATTCAACAAAACTCCTAATCCAAACGTGCAAAATGTCCTAAAATGCCTGTGATATTGAATTAATGTTAGTTTTACTAGATACAGTTGTTTTTCTATGGTTTGCAAATACAAAATTTAGGTTTTACTCAATGTGACTGTATACTGTAACACTCAATATGACAGTTATTTAAACATAACTCCTACACCACACATGCAAAATGTCTAATAATGCCTGAAGAAATGCATCTTTGAGAGTTTTCCTGAAAAAAAAAACATTTGGCAAGGTTTGCAAAAACCAAAAAATAATGTTTTACTCAATTTGACAGTAATGTACTCAGAATCCTGAGATAATGCGAAAAAAGCAATAAAATTGTATTCAAACATAACTTCCAAACAACGCATGAAAAATGGCTGATAATGCCTAGACATGTGTATTTTTGTTAGTTGTATTAGAAAATGTATCTTTTTTAAGGTTAGCAAAGACACAAGTTAGTTCTTTTATTCAATATAACAGTGTAACTATCATATTAAATATTAAAGTTTTATAATCATAACTCCAAAACCAAACTTGAAATTTGTCTTAAAAAGCCTGTAATATTGAGTTTATGTGAGTTTTAAAAGAATCAGGTATTTTGGAGAGGTTCACAAATACAACAATTATGTTTTCCTGGCCTCATATTGGTCACACTCAAAATGACAGTTTTTGAAACATAACTCCAAAAGTAGAAATGCAACATGTCTAAAAATGCCTGAAGAAATGTATCTTTGAGAGTTTTTCTAGAAAAAAAACTATTTGGTTAGGTTGGCGAAAACAAAAAGTATTTTTCTAGTAGTTACATTATACAATATGACTGTATAATGTAACACTCAATTTGACAGTTATTTAAACATAACTCCTACACCACACATGCAAAATGTCTAATAATGCCGGAAGAAATGCATCTTTGAGAGTTTTCCTGAAAAAAAAAAAAAACATTTGGGAAGGTTTGCAAAAACATAATACTTTTTTTTTTCTCAATTTGACGGTAATGTACTTAGAATCCGGAGATAAAGCCAAAAAAATAATAAAAATGTATTCAAACATAATTCTTAATTCAAACGTGCAAAATGTCTAAAAATGCCTAATATATGGAATACGTGTGAGTTTTACTAGATGCAGTTGTTTTTCTATGGTTTGCAAATACAAAAAGGAGATTTTAGTCAATATGACTGTATACTGTAACACTCAATATGACAGTTTTTTAAACATAGTTCCTACACCACACATTAAAAATGGCTAATAATGCCTGAAATAATGCATCTTTTGGAGTTGTACTCGAAGCATTAGCTTTTTTAAATTTTGCAAAAGCAAAAAGTAGTTTTTTACTCAACATGACTATAATGTTCTTAGATTCCTGAGATAATGCGAAAAAAGCAATAAAAACATAACTCCTAATCCAAACGTGCAAAATGTCTAAAAATGCCTGTGATATTGAATACATGTGAGTTTTATTAGACAGAGTTGTTGTTTTTTATTGTTTGCAAAAACAAAAATGAGGTTTTACTCAATATGACTGTATACTGTAACACTCAATATGACAGTTATTTAAACATAACTCCCACACCACACATGAAAAACGGCTAATAATGCCTGAAATAATGCATCTTTGGGAGTTTTACTCGAAACATATGCTTTTTTTAAATATTGCAAATGCAAAAAGTAGTTTTTTATTCAATATGACTACAAAGGCTTACAATCCTGACATAAGTAAAAAAAATGTATTCAAACATAACTTCTAAAAAGCACATGCAAAATGGCTAATAATGCCTAGAGGTATGTATTTTTGTTGGTTGTACTAGAAAAAATATCTTTTGTAAGGTTTGCAAAGACACAAGTTAGTTTTTTGATTCAATATAACAGTGTAACAGTCATACTAAATATAAAAGGTTTATAATCATAACTCCAAAACCAAACTTGAAATTTGTCTAAAAAGCCTATAATATTGAATTTATGTGAGTTTTAACAGAATCAGGTATTTTGGAGAGGTTCACAAATACAAAAATGTGGTTTTCCTGGCCTCATATTGGTCACACTCAAAATGACAGTTTTTGAAACATAACTCCAAAAGTAGAGATGCAACGTGTCTAAAAATGCCTCAAGAAATATTATCTTTGAGAGTTTTTCTGGAAAAAATACATTTGGTAAGGTTGGCAAAAACAAAAAGTATTTTTCTACTAATTTGACAGTAATGTACTTAGAATCCTGAGATAATGCGAAAAAAGCAATTAAAAGGTATTCCAACGTTCAAAATGTTTTACTAGATACAGTATTTTTTTATGGTTTGCAAATACAAAAATGAGGTTTTACTCAATATGACTGTATAATGTTACACTCAATATGACAGTTATTTAAATATAACTCCTACACCACACATGAAAAAAAGCTGATAATGCCTGAAATAATGCATCTTTGGGAGTTTGCCTGAAAAAAAAAAACTTTTGGCAAGGTTTGCAAAAACTAAATAAAAATGTTTACTCAATTTGACAGTAATGTACAATCCGGAGATAAAGCGAAAAAAACAATAAAAATGTATTCAAACATAATTCCTAATCCAAACGTGCAAAATGTCAAAAAATGCCTATGATATTGAATACGTGTGAGTTTTACTAGATGCAGTTGTTTTTCTATGGTTTGCAAATACAAAAATGAGGTTTTAGTCAATATGACTGTATACTGTAACACTCAATATGACAATTATTTAAACATAGTTCCTACACCACACATGAAAAATGGCTAATGATGCCTGATATAATCCATCTTCTGGAGTTTTACTCGAAGCATAAGCTTTTTTAAATTTTGCAAATGCGAAAAGTAGTGTTTTACTCAACATGATTATAATGTTCTTAGATTCCTGAGATAATGCGAAAAAAGCAATAAAAACATAACTCCTAATCCAAACGTGCAAAATGTCTAAAAATGCCTATGATATTGAATACGTGTGAGTTTTACTAGATACAGTTGTTTTTCTATGGTTTGCAAATACAAAATTTAGGTTTTACTCAATTTGACTGTATACTGTAACACTCAATATGGCAGTTATTTAAACATAACTCCTACACCATACATGCAAAATGTCTAATAATGCCTGAAGAAATGCATCTTTGAGAGTTTTCCTGAAAAAAAAACATTTGGCAAGGTTTGCAAATACAAAATATAATATTTTACTTTGACAGTAATGTACTTAGAATCCTGAGATAATGCAAAAAAAGCAATAAAAATGTATTCAAACATAAATTCCAAACGACGCATGAAAAACAGCTGATAATGCCTTGAGATGTGTATTTTTGTTAGTTGTACTAGAAAATTGATCTTTTGTAAGGTTAGAAAAGACACAAGTTAGTTTTTTTATTCAATATAACAGTGTAACTATCATACTAAATATGAAAGGTTTATAATCATAACTCCAAAACCAAACTTGAAATTTGTCTAAAAAAGCCTGTAATATTGATTTTATGTGAGTTTTAACAGAATCGGGTATTTTGGAAAGAATCACAAATACAAAAACTAGGTTTTACTCAATATGACTGTAAACTGTAACACTCAATATGACAGTTATTTAAACATAACTCCTACACCACACATGAAAAATGGCTAATAATGCCTGAAATAATGCATCTTTGGGAGTTTTACTCGAAGCATATGCTTTTTTTAAATCTTGCGAATGCAAAAAGTAGTTTTTTACTCAATATGTCTATAATGTTCTTAGAATCCTGAGATAATGCGAAAAAAACTAACAAAAAAATTTATTCCAACATAACTCCTAATCCAAACGTGCAAAATGTCTAAAAATGCCTGTAATATTGAATACATGTTAGATTTACTAGACACAGTTGTTTTTTTTTATAGTTTGCAAAAACAAAAATGAGGTTTTACTCAATATGACTGTATACTGTAACACTCAATATAACAGTTATTTAAACATAAATCCTACACAACACATGAAACATTACTAATAATGCCTAAAATAATGCATCTTTGGGAGTTTTACTCGATACATATCCTTTTTTAAATATTGCAAATGCCAAAAGTACTTTTTTACTCATATTGACTACAAAGTCTTACAATCCTGACATCATGCGAAAAAAGTAATAAAAATGTATTCAAACATAACTTCTAAAAACCACATGCAAAATGGCTGATAATGCCTAGAGATGTGTATTTTTGGTAGTTCTGAAAAAGTAGAAATAAAACATGTCTAAAAATGCCTGAAGAAATGTATCTTTGAGAGTTTTTCTGGAAAAAAAAAACATTTGGTAAGGTTGGCGAAAACAAAAAGTATTTTTCTACTAATTTGACAGTAATGTACTTGGAATCCTGAGATAATGCGAAAAAAGCAATACAAATGTATTCCAACATAATTCCTAATTCAAACGTTCAAAATGTCTAAAAATGCCTGTGATATAGAATGCATGTGAGTTTTACTAGATACCGTTTTTTTTGATGGTTTGCAAATACAAAAATGAGGTTTTACTCAATATGACCGTATAATTTAACACTCGATATGACAGTTATTTAAACATAACCCCTACACCACACATAAAAAAATGCTTATAATGTCTGAAATAATGCATCTTTGGGAGTTTTACTCGAAGCATAAGCTTTTTTAAATTTTGCAAATGCAAAAAGTTGTCTTTTACTCAACATGACTATAATGTTCTTAGATTCCTGAGATACTGCGAAAAAAGCAATAAAAACATAACTCCTAATCCAAACGTGCAAAATGTCTAAAAATACCTTTGATATTGAATACATGTGAGTTTTACTAGACACAGTTGTTTTTTTTATAGTTTGCAAAAACAAAAATGAGGTTTTACTCAATATAACTGTATACTGTAACACTCAATATGACAGTTATTTAAACATAACTCCAACACCACACATGAAAAACGGCTAATAATGCCTGAAATAATGGGAGTTTTACTCGAAACATATGCTTTTTTAAATATTGCAAATGCAAAAAGTCTTTTTTTACTCAATATGACTACAAAGGCTTACAATCCTGACATAATGCAAAAAAAGTAAAAAAAAATGTATTCAAACATAACTTCTAAAAAACACATGCAAAATGGCTAATAATGCCTAGAGATATTTATTTTTGTTAGTTGTACTAGAAAAATGATTTTTTTGTAAGGTTTGCAAAGACACAAGTTAGTTTTTTTATTCAATATAACAGTGTAACAGTCATACTAAATATGAAAGGTTTATAATCATAACCCCAAAACCAAACTTGAAATTTGTCTAAAAAGGCTATAATATTGAATTTATGTGAGTTTTAACAGAATCAGGTATTTTGGAGAGGTTCACAAATACAAAAACCAGGTTTTCCTGGCCTCATATTGGTCACACTCAAAATGACAGTTTTTGAAACATAACTCCAAAAGTAGAAATGCAATGTATCTTTGAGAGTTTTTCTGGAAAAAAAAAAAACATTTGGTAAGGTTGGCGAAAACAAAAAGTATTTTTCTACTAATTTGACAGTAATGTACTTAGAATCCTGAGATAATGCAAAAAAAGCAATTAAAAGGTATTCCAACATAATTCCTAATTCAAACGTTCAAAATGTCTAAAAATGCCTGTGATATTGAATAAATGTGAGTTTTACTAGATATAGGTTTTTTTTATGGTTTGCAAATACAAAAATGAGGTTTTACTCAATATGACTGTATAATGTAATACTCAATATGACAGTTATTTAAACATAACTCCTACACCACACATGAAAAATGTCTAATAATGCCTGAAATAATGCATCTTTGGGAGTTTTACTCAGAGCATAAGCTTTTTTTAATTTTGCAAATGCAAAAAGTTGTTTTTTACTCAACATGACTATAATGCTCTTAGATTCCTGAGATAATGCAAAAAAAGCAATAAAAATGTATTCAACAAAACTCCTAATCCAAACGTGCAAAATGTCCTAAAATGCCTGTGATATTGAATTAATGTTAGTTTTACTAGATACAGTTGTTTTTCTATGGTTTGCAAATACAAAATTTAGGTTTTACTCAATGTGACTGTATACTGTAACACTCAATATGACAGTTATTTAAACATAACTCCTACACCACACATGCAAAATGTCTAATAATGCCTGAAGAAATGCATCTTTGAGAGTTTTCCTGAAAAAAAAACATTTGGCAAGGTTTGCAAAAACCAAAAAATAATGTTTTACTCAATTTGACAGTAATGTACTCAGAATCCTGAGATAATGCGAAAAAAGCAATAAAATTGTATTCAAACATAACTTCCAAACAACACATGAAAAATGGCTGATAATGCCTAGACATGTGTATTTTTGTTAGTTGTATTAGAAAATGTATCTTTTTTAAGGTTAGCAAAGACACAAGTTAGTTCTTTTATTCAATATAACAGTGTAACTATCATATTAAATATTAAAGTTTTATAATCATAACTCCAAAAGCAAACTTGAAATTTGTCTTAAAAAGCCTGTAATATTGAGTTTATGTGAGTTTTAAAAGAATCAGGTATTTTGGAGAGGTTCACAAATACAACAATTATGTTTTCCTGGCCTCATATTGGTCACACTCAAAATGACAGTTTTTGAAACATAACTCCAAAAGTAGAAATGCAACATGTTTAAAAATGCCTGAAGAAATGTATCTTTGAGAGTTTTTCTAGAAAAAAAACTATTTGGTTAGGTTGGCGAAAACAAAAAGTATTTTTCTAGTAGTTACATTATACAATATGACTGTATAATGTAACACTCAATTTGACAGTTATTTAAACATAACTCCTACACCACACATGCAAAATGTCTAATAATGCCGGAAGAAATGCATCTTTGAGAGTTTTCCTGAAAAAAAAAAAAAAACATTTGGGAAGGTTTGCAAAAACAAAATACTTTTTTTTTTCTCAATTTGACGGTAATGTACTTAGAATCCGGAGATAAAGCCAAAAAAATAATAAAAATGTATTCAAACATAATTCTTAATCCAAACGTGCAAAATGTCTAAAAATGCCTAATATATGGAATACGTGTGAGTTTTACTAGATGCAGTTGTTTTTCTATGGTTTGCAAATACAAAAAGGAGATTTTAGTCAATATGACTGTATACTGTAACACTCAATATGACAGTTTTTTAAACATAGTTCCTACACCACACATTAAAAATGGCTAATAATGCCTGAAATAATGCATCATTTGGAGTTTTACTCGAAGCAAAAGCTTTTTTAAATTTTGCAAATGCAAAAAGTATTTTTTTACTCAACATGACTATAAAGTTCTTAGATTCCTAAGATAATGCGAAAAAAGCAATAAAATCATAACTCCTAATCCAAACGTGCAAAATATCTAAAAATACCTTTGATATTGAATACGTGTGAGTTTTACTAGATACAGTTGTTTTTCTATGGTTTGCAAATACACAATTTAGATTGTACTCAATGTGACTGTATACTGTAACACTCAATATGACAGTTATTTAAACATAACTCCTACAAACACACATGCAAAATGTCTAATACTGCCTGAAGAAATGCATCTTTGAGAGTTTTCCTGAACAAAAAACATTTGGCAAGGTTTGCAAAAACAAAATATAATTTTTTACTCAATTTGAAAGTAATGTACTTAGAATCCTGAGATAATGCAAAAAAAAGCAATAAAAATGTATTCAAACATAACTTCCAAACAACGCATGTAATATGGCTGATAATGCCTAGAGATGTGTATTTTTGTTAGTTGTACTAGAAAATTGATCTTTTGTAAGGTTAGCAAAGACACAAGTTAGTTTTTTTATTCCATATAACAGTGTAACTGTCATACTAAATATGAAAGGTTTATAATCACAACTCCAAAACCAAACTTGAAATTTGTCTAAAAAAGCCTGTAATATTGAATTTACGTGAGTTTTACCAGAATCGGGTATTTTGGAAAGAATCACAATGACAAACATTCGGTTTTACTGGCTTCATATTGGTCACACTCAAAATGACAGTTTTTGAAACAAAAATCCAAAAATATGCATGCAAAATGTCTAATAATGCCTGAAAAAAGGCATCTTTGAGAGTTTTCCTGAAAAAAAAAAACATTTGACAAGGTCTGCAAAAACAAAATATATTTTTTTACTCAATTTGACAGTAATGTACTTAGAATCCTGAGATAAGGCAAAAAAAACAATAAAAATGTATTCCAACATAATTCCTAATCCAAACGTGCAAAATGTCTAAAAATGCCTGTGATATTGAATACATGTGAGTTTTACTAGATACAGTTGTTTTTCTATGGTTTGCAGATACAAAAATGAAGTTTTAGTCATTATGACTGTATACTGTAACACTCAATATAACAGTTATTTAAACATAAATCCTACACAAAACATAAAAAATGGCTAATAATGCCTGAAAAAATGCATCTTTGGGAGATTTACTGGAAGCATATGCTTTTTTAAATTTAGCAAATGCAAAAAGTTGTTTTTTAATCAATATGTCTATAATGTTCTTAGAATCCTGAGATAATGCGAAAAAAGCAATACAAATGTATTCCAACATAACTCCTAATCCAAACGTGCAAAATGTCTAAAAATGCCTGTGATATTGAATAATTGTTAGTTTTACTAAATACAGTTGTTTTTTTATGGTTTGCAAATACAAAATTTAGGTTTTACTCAATATGACTGTATACTGTAACACTCAATATGACAGTTATTTAAACATAAGTCCTACACCACACATGGAAAATGGCTAATAATGCCTGAAATAATGCATCTTTGGGGGTTTCACTCGAAGCATATGCTTTTTTAAATCTTGCAAATGCAAAAAGTAGTTTTTTTCTCAATATGACTATAATTTTCTTAGAATCCTGAGATAATGCGAAAAAAGCAATAAAAATGTATTCCAACATAACTCCTAATCCAAACGTGCAAAATGTCTAAAAATGCCTGTGATAAGGAATACATGTTTATTTTTCTAGATACAGTTGTTTTCCTATGGTTTGCAAATACAAAATGTAGGTTTTACTCAATATGACTGTATACTGTAACACTCAATATGACAGTTATTTAAACATAACTCCTACACCACACATGAAAATTGGCTAATAATGCCTGAAATAATGCATCTTTGGGAGTTTTACTCGAAACATATGCTTTTTTAAATATTGCAAATGCAAAAAGTAGTTTTTATTCAATATGACTATAATAGTCTTAGAATCCTGAGATAATGCGAAAAAAGCAATAAAATGTATTCAAACATAACTTTTAAAGAACACATGCAAAATGGCTAATAATGCCTAGAGATATGTATTTTTGTTAGTTGTACTAGAAAAATGATCTTTTGTAAGGTTTGCAAAGACACAAGTTAGTTTTTTTATTCCATATAACAGTGTAACTGTCATACTAAATATGAAAGGTTTATAATCATAACTCCAAAACCAAACTTGAAATTTGTCTAAAAAAGCCTGTAATATATAATTTACGTGAGTTTTACCAGAATCGGGTATTTTGGAAAGAATCACAAATACAAACATTGGGTTTTACTGGCCTCATATTGGTCACACTCAAAATGACAGTTTTTGAAACAAAACTCCAAAAATATGCATGCAAAATGTCTAATAATGCCTGAAGAAATGCATCTTTGAGAGTTTTCCTGAAAAAAAAAAAACATTTGGCAATATTTGCAAAAACAAAATATAATTTTTTACTCAATTTGACAGTAATGTACTTAGAATCCTGAGATAAAGCGAAAAAAACAATAAAAATGTATTCCAACATAATTCCTAATCCAAACGTGCAAAATGTCTAAAAAAGTCTCTGATATTGAATACATGTGAGTTTTTCTAGATACAGTTGTTTTTCTATGGTTTGCAAATAGAAAAATGAGGGTTTAGTCAATATGACTGTATACTGTAACACTCAATATAACAGTTATTTAAACATAAATCCCACACAACACATGAAAAATGGCTAATAATGCCTGAAATAATGCATATTTTGGAGTTTTACTGGAAGCATATGCTTTTTTAAATTTTGCAAATGCAAAAAGTAGTTTTTTACTCAATATGACTATAATATTCTTAGAATCCTGAGATAATGCGAAAAAAGCAATAAAAATGTATTCCAACATAACTCCTAATCCAAACGTGCAAAATGTCTAAAAATGCCTGTGATATTGAATAATTGTTAGTTTTACTAAATACAGTTGTTTTTTTATGGTTTGCAAATACAAAATTTAGGTTTTACTCAATATGACTGTATACTGTAACACTCAATATGACAGTTATTTAAACATAAGTCCTACACCACACATGGAAAATGGCTAATAATGGCTGAAATAATGCATCTTTGGGGGTTTCACTCGAAGCATGTGCTTTTTTAAATCTTGCAAATGCAAAAAGTAGTTTTTTTCGCAATATGACTATAATGTTCTTAAAATCCTGAGATAATGCGAAAAAAGCAATAAAAATGTATTCCAACATAACTCCTAATCCAAACGTGCAAAATGTCTAACAATGTCTGTGATAAGTAATACATGTTAGTTTTACTAGATACAGTTGTTTTACTATAGTTTGCAAATACAAAATGTATGTTTTACTCAATATGACTGTATACTGTAACACTCAATATGACAGTTATTTAAACATAACTCCTACACCACACATGAAAAATGGCTAATAATGACTGAAATAATGCATCTTTGGGAGTTTTATTCGAAACATATGCTTTTTTAAATCTTGCAAATGCAAAAAGTAGTTTTTTATTCAATATTACTATAATAGTCTTAGAATCCTGAGATAATGAGAAAAAAAGCAATAAAAATGTATTCCAACATAACTTTTAAACAACACATGCAAAATGGCTAATAATGCCTAGAGATATGTATTTTTGTTAGTTGTACTAGAAAAATGATCTTTTGTGAGGTTTGCAAAGACACAAGTTAGTTTTTTTATTCAATATAACAGTGTAACTGTCATATTAAATATGAAAGGTTTATAATCATAACTCCAAAACTAAACGTGAAATTTGTCTAAAAAAGCATGTAATATTGAATGTATGTGACTTTTACCAGAATCGGGTATTTTGGAAAGAATCGCAAATACAAAAACCAGGTTTTACTCAATATGACTGTATACTGTAACGCCCAATATGACAGTTATTTAAACATAACTCCTACACCACACATGAAAAATGGCTAATAATGCCTGAAATAATGCATCTTTGGGAGTTTTACTCGAAACATATGCTTTTTTAAATCTTGCAAATGCAAAAAGTACTTTTTTATTCAATATTACTATAATAGTCTTAGAATCCTGAGATAATGAGAAAAAAGCAATAAAAATGTATTCAAACATAACTTTTAAACAACACATGCAAAATGGCTAATAATGCCTAGAGATATGTATTTTTGTTAGTTGTACTAGAAAAATGATCTTTTGTAAGGTTTGCAAAGACACAAGTTAGTTTTTTTATTCAATATAACAGTGTAACTGTCATACTAAATATGAAAGGTTTATAATAATAACCCCAAAACCAAACTTGAAATTTGTCTAAAAAAGCCTGTAGTATATAATATACGTGAGTTTTACCAGAATCGGGTATTTTGGAAAGAATCACAAATACAAACATTGGGTTTTACTGGCATCATATTGGTCACACTCAAAATGACAGTTTTTGAAACAAAACTCCAAAAATATGCATGCAAAATGTCTAATAATGCCTGAAAAAATGCATCTTTGAGAGTTTTCCTGAAAAAAAACAAATATTTGGCAATATTTGCAAAAACAAAATATGATTTTTTACTCAATTTGACAGTAATGTACTTAGAATCCTGAGATAAAGCGAAAAAAACAATAAAAATTTATTCCAACATAATTACTAATCCAAACGTGCAAAATGTCTAAAAAAGTCTCTGATATTGAATACATGTGAGTTTTACTAGATACAGTTGTTTTTCTATGGTTTGCAAATAGAAAAATTAGGGTTTAGTCAATATGACTGTATACGTTAACACTCAATATAACAGTTATTTAAACATAAATCCCACACAACACATGAAAAATGGCTAATAATGCCTGAAATAATGCATATTTTGGAGTTTTACTGGAAGCATATGCTTTTTTAAATTTTGCAAATGCAAAAAGTAGTTTTTTACTCAATATGACTATAATATTCTTTGAATCCTGAGATAATGCGAAAAAAGCAATGAAAATGTATTCCAACATAACTCCTAATCCAAACGTGCAAAATGTCTAAAAATGCCTGTGATATTGAATAATTGTTAGTTTTACTAAATACAGTTGTTTTTTTATGGTTTGCAAATACAAAATTTAGGTTTTACTCAATATGACTGTATACTGTAACACTCAATATGACAGTTATTTAAACATAAGTCCTACACCACACATGGAAAATGGCTAATAATGCCTGAAATAATGCATCTTTGGGGGTTTCACTCGAAGCATATGCTTTTTTAAATCTTGCAAATGCAAAAAGTAGTTTTTATTCAATATGACTATAATAGTCTTAGAATCCTGAGATAATGCGAAAAAAGCAATAAAATGTATTCAAACATAACTTTCAAACAACACATGCAAAATGGCTAATAATGCCTAGAGATATGTATTTTTGTTAGTTGTACTAGAAAAATTATCTTTTGTAAGGTTTGCAAAGACACAAGTTAGTTTTTTTATTCCATATAACAGTGTAACTGTCATACTAAATATGAAAGGTTTATAATCATAACTCCAAAACCAAACTTGAAATTTGTCTAAAAAAGCCTGTAATATATAATTTACGTGAGTTTTACCAGAATCGGGTATTTTGGAAAGAATCACAAATACAAACATTGGGTTTTACTGGCCTCATATTGGTCACACTCAAAATGACAGTTTTTGAAACAAAACTCCAAAAATATGCATGCAAAATGTCTAATAATGCCTGAAAAAATGCATCTTTGAGAGTTTTCCTGAAAAAAACATACATTTGGCAATATTTGCAAAAACAAAATATAATTTTTTACTCAATTTGACAGTAATGTACTTAGAATCCTGAGATAGTGCGAAAAAAACAATAAAAATGTATTCCAACATAATTCCTAATCCAAACGTGCAAAATGTCTAAAAAAGTCTCTGATATTGAATACATGTGAGTTTTACTAGATACAGTGGTTTTTCTATGGTTTGCAAATACAAAAATGAGGGTTTAGTCAATATGACTGTATACTGTAACACTCAATATAACAGTTATTTAAACATAAATCCCACACAACACATGAAAAATGGCTAATAATGCCTGAAATAATGCATATTTTGGAGTTTTACTGGAAGCATATGCTTTTTTAAATTTTGCAAATGCAAAAAGTAGTTTTTTACTCAATATCACTATAATATTCTTTGAATCCTGAGATAATGCGAAAAAAGCAATAAAAATGTATTCCAACATAACTCCTAATCCAAACGTGCAAAATGTCTAAAAATGCCTGTGATATTGAATAATTGTTAGTTTTACTAAATAATGTTGTTTTTTTATGGTTTGCAAATACAAAATTTAGGTTTTACTCAATATGACTGTATACTGTAACACTCAATATGACAGTTATTTAAACATAAGTCCTACACCACACATGGAAAATGGCTAATAATGCCTGAAATAATGCATCTTTGGGGGTTTCACTCGAAGCATATGCTTTTTTAAATCTTGCAAATGCAAAAAGTAGTGTTTTTCTCAATATGACTATAATGTTCTTAGAATCCTGAGATAATGCGAAAAAAGCAATAAAAATGTATTCCAACATAACTCCTAATCCAAACGTGCAAAATGTCTAAAAATGCCTGTGATAAGGAATACATGTTAGTTTTACTAGATACAGTTGTTTTTCTATGGTTTGCAAATACAAAATGTAGGTTTTACTCAATATGACTGTATACTGTAACACTCAATATGACAGTTATTTAAACATAACTCCTACACCACACATGCAAAATGGCTAATAATGCCTGAAATAATGCATCTTTGGGAGTTTTACTCGAAACATATGCTTTTTTAAATCTTGCAAATGCAAAAAGTAGTTTTTATTCAATATGACTATAATAGTCTTAGAATCCTGAGATAATGCGAAAAAAGCAATAAAATGTATTCAAACATAACTTTTAAACAACACATGCAAAATGGCTAATAATGCCTAGAGATATGTATTTTTGTTAGTTATACTAGAAAAATTATCTTTTGTAAGGTTTGCAAAGACACAAGTTAGTTTTTTTATTCAATATAACAGTTCAACTGTCATACT
This sequence comes from Nerophis ophidion, assembly GCF_033978795.1. Taxonomy (NCBI): domain Eukaryota; kingdom Metazoa; phylum Chordata; class Actinopteri; order Syngnathiformes; family Syngnathidae; genus Nerophis; species Nerophis ophidion. The sequence continues at coordinate 197,471 of NW_026906991.1, read as the reverse complement.
AAATATGAGAGGTTTATAATCATAACTCCAAAACTAAACGTGAAATTTGTCTAAAAAAGCCTGTAATATTGAATTTATGTGAGTTTTACCAGAATCGGGTATTTTGGAAAGAATCACAGATACAAACATTGGGTTTTACTGGCCTCATATTGGTCACACTCAAAATGACAGTTTTTGAAACAAAACTCCAAAAATATGCATGCAAAATGTCTAATAATGGCTGAAGAAATGCATCTTTGAGAGTTTTCCTGAAAAAAAAAAACATTTGGCAATATTTGCAAAAACAAAATATAATTTTTTACTCAATTTGACAGTAATGTACTTAGAATCCTGAGATAAAGCGAAAAAAACAATAAAAATGTATTCCAACATAATTCCTAATCCAAACGTGCAAAATGTCTAAAAAAGTCTCTGATATTGAATACATGTGAGTTTTACTAGATACAGTTGTTTTTCTATGGTTTGCAAATAGAAAAATGAGGGTTTAGTCAATATGTCTCAATGTTTGTATTTGTAATTCTTTCCAAAATACCCGATTCTGGTAAAACTCACGTAAATTATATATTACAGGCTTTTTTAGACAAATTTCAAGTTTGGTTTTGGAGATATGATTATAAACCTTTCATATTTAGTATGACAGTTACACTGTTTTATGGAATAAAAAAACTAACTTGTGTCTTTGCAAACCTTACAAAAGATAATTTTTCTAGTACAACTAACAAAAATACATATCTCTAGGCATTAGCCATTTTGCATGTGTTGTTTAAAAGTTATGTTTGAATACATTTTATTGCTTTTTTCGCATTATCTCAGGATTCTAAGACTATTATAGTCATATTGAATAAAAACTACTTTTTGCATTTGCAAGATTTAAAAAACCATATGTTTCGAGTAAAACTCCCAAAGATGCATTATTTCAGGCATTATTAGCCATTTTTCATGTGTGGTGTAGGAGTTATGTTTAAATAACTGTCATATTGAGTGTTACAGTATACAGTCATATTGAGTAAAACCTACATTTTGTATTTGCAAACCATAGAAAAACAACTGTATCTAGTAAAACTAACATGTATTCCTTATCAAAGGCATTTTTAGACATTTTGCACGTTTGGATTAGGTGTTATGTTGGAATACATTTTTATTGCTTTTTTCGCATTATCTCAGGATTCTAAGAATATTATAGTCATATTGAGTAAAAAACTACTTTTTGCATTTGCAAAATTTAAATAAGCATATGCTTCCAGTAAAACTCCAAAATATGCATTATTTCAGACAATATTAGCCATTTTTCGTGTGTTGTGTGGGATTTATGTTTAAATAACTGTTATATTGAGTGTTACAGCATACAGTCATATTGACTAAACCCTCATTTTTCTATTTGCAAACCATAGAAAAACAACTGTATCTAGTAAAACTCACATGTATTCAATATCAGAGACTTTTTTAGACATTTTGCACGTTTGGATTAGGAATTATGTTGGAATACATTTTTATTGCTTTTTTCGCATTATCTCAGGATTCTAAGAATATTATAGTCATATTGAGTAAAAAACTACTTTTTGCATTTGCAAAATTTAAAAAGGCATATGCTTCCAGTAAAACTCCAAAATATGCATTATTTCAGGCATTATTTGCCATTTTTCATGTGTTGTGTGGGATTTATGTTTAAATAACTGTTATATTGAGTGTTACAGTATACAGTCATATTGACTAAACCCTCATTTTTCTATTTGCAAACCATAGAAAAACAACTGTATCTAGTAAAACTCACATGTATTCAATATCAGAGACTTTTTTAGACATTTTGCACGTTTGGATTAGTAATTATGTTGGAATACATTTTTATAGTTTTTTTCGCTTTATCTCAGGATTCTAAGTACATTACTGTCAAATTGAGTAAAAAATTATATTTTGTTTTTGCAAATATTGCCAAATGTTTTTTTTTTTTCAGGAAAACTCTCAAAGATGCATTTCTTCAGGCATTATTAGACATTTTGCATGTATATTTTAGGAGTTTTGTTTCAAAAACTGTCATTTTGAGTGTGACCAATATGAGGCCAGTAAAACCCAATGTTTGTATTTGTGATTCTTTCCAAAATACCCGATTCTGGTAAAACTCACGTAAATTATATATTACAGGCTTTTTTAGACAAATTTCAAGTTTGGTTTTGGAGTTATGATTATAAACCTTTCATATTTAGTATGACAGTTACACTGTTATATGGAATAAAAAAACTAACTTGTGTCTTTGCAAACCTTAAAAAAGATAATTTTTCTAGTACAACTAACAAAAATACATATCTCTAGGCATTATTAGCCATTTTGCATGTGTTCTTTAAAAGTTATGTTTGAATACATTTTATTGCTTTTTTCGCATTATCTCGGGATTCTAAGACTATTATAGTCATATTGAATAAAAACTACTTTTTGCATTTGCAAGATTTAAAAAAGCATATGTTTCGAGTAAAACTCCCAAAGATGCATTATTTCAGGCATTATTAGCCATTTTTCATGTGTGGTGTAGGAGTTATGTTTAAATAACTGTCATATTGAGTGTTACAGTATACAGTCATATTGAGTAAAACCTACATGTTGTATTTGCAAACCATAGAAAAACAACTGTATCTAGTAAAACTAACATGTATTCCTTATCACAGGCATTTTTAGACATTTTGCACGTTTGGATTAGGTGTTATGTTGGAATACATTTTTATTGCTTTTTTCGCATTATCTCAGGATTCTAAGAATATTATAGTCATATTGAGTAAAAAACTACTTTTTGCATTTGCAAAATTTAAATAAGCATATGCTTCCAGTAAAACTCCAAAATATGCATTATTTCAGACAATATTAGCCATTTTTCGTGTGTTGTGTGGGATTTATGTTTAAATAACTGTTATATTGAGTGTTACAGCATACAGTCATATTGACTAAACCCTCATTTTTCTATTTGCAAACCATAGAAAAACAACTGTATCTAGTAAAACTAACATGTATTCCTTATCACAGGCATTTTTAGATATTTTGCACGTTTGGATTAGGAGTTATGTTGGAATTCATTTTTATTGCTTTTTTCGCATTATCTCAGGATTCTAAGAAAATTATAGTCATGTTGAGAAAAAAACTACTTTTTGCATTTGCAAGATTTAAAAAAGCATATGCTTCGAGTGAAACCCCCAAAGATGCATTATTTCAGGCATTATTAGCCATTTTCCATGTGTGGTGTAGGACTTATGTTTAAATAACTGTCATATTGAGTGTTCCAGTATACACTCATATTGAGTAAAACCTAAATTTTGTATTTGCAAACCATAAAAAAACAACTGTATTTAGTAAAACTAACAATTATTCAATATCACAGGCATTTTTAGACATTTTGCACGTTTGGATTAGGAGTTATGTTGGAATACATTTTTATTGCTTTTTTCGCATTATCTCAGGATTCTAAGACTATTATAGTCATATTGAATAAAAACTACTTTTTGCATTTGCAAGATTTAAAAAAGCATATGCTTCGAGTGAAACCCCCAAAGATGCATTATTTCAGGCATTATTAGCCATTTTCCATGTGTTGTATAGGACTTATGTTTAAATAACTGTCATATTGAGTGTTACAGTATACAGTCATATTGAATAAAACCTAAATTTTGTATTTGCAAACCATAAAAAAACAACTGTATTTAGTAAAACTAACAATTATTCAATATCACAGGCATTTTTAGACATTTTGCACGTTTGGATTAGGAGTTATGTTGGAATACATTTTTATTGCTTTTTTCGCATTATCTCAGGATTCTAAGAATATTATAGTCATATTGAGTAAAAAACTACTATTTGCATTTGCAAAATTTAAAAAAGCATATGCTTCCAGTAAAACTCCATAATATGCATTATTTCAGGCATTATTAGCCATTTTTTATGTGTTGTGTGGGATTTATGTTTAAATAACTGTTATATTGAGTGTTACAGTATACAGTCATATTGACTAAACCCTCATTTTTCTATTTGCAAACCATAGAAAAACAACTGTATCTAGTAAAACTCACATGTATTCAATATCAGAGACTTTTTTAGACATTTTGCACGTTTGGATTAGGAATTATGTTGGAATACATTTTATTGTTTGTTTCGCTTTATCTCAGGATTCTAAGTACATTACTGTCAAATTGAGTAAAAAATTATATTTTGTTTTTGCAAATATTGCCAAATGTTTTTTTTTTTCAGGAAAACTCTCAAAGATGCATTTCTTCAGGCATTATTAGACATTTTGCATGCATATTTTTGGAGTTTTGTTTCAAAAACTGTCATTTTGAGTGTGACCAATATGAGGCCAGTAAAACCCAATGTTTGTATTTGTGATTCTTTCCAAAATACCCGATTCTGGTAAAACTCACGTAAATTATATATTACAGGCTTTTTTAGACAAATTTCAAGTTTGGTTTTGGAGTTATGATTATAAACCTTTCATATTTAGTATGACAGTTACACTGTTATATGGAATAAAAAAAACTAACTTGTGTGTTTGCAAAACTTACAAAAGATCATTTTTCTAGTACAACTAACAAAAATACATATCTCTCGGCATTATTAGCCATTTTGCATGTGTTGTTTAAAAGTTATGTTTGAATACATTTTATTGCTTTTTTTGCATCATCTTAGGATTCTAAGACTATTATAGTCATATTGAATAAAAACTACTTTTTGCATTTGCAATATTTAAAAAAGAATATGTTTCGAGTAAAACTCCCAAAGATCCATTATTTTAGGCATTATTAGCCATTTTTCATGTGTGGTGTAGGAGTTATGTTTAAATAACTGTCATATTGAGTGTTACAGTATACAGTCATATTGAGTAAAACCTACATGTTGTATTTGCAAACCATAGAAAAACAACTGTATCTAGTAAAACTAACATGTATTCCTTATCACAGGCATTTTTAGACATTTTGCACGTTTGGATTAGGTGTTATGTTGGAATACATTTTTATTGCTTTTTTCGCATTATCTCAGGATTCTAAGAATATTATAGTCATATTGAGTAAAAAACTACTTTTTGCATTTGCAAAATTTAAATAAGCATATGCTTCCAGTAAAACTCCAAAATATGCATTATTTCAGACAATATTTGCCATTTTTCGTGTGTTGTGTGGGATTTATGTTTAAATAACTGTTATATTGAGTGTTACAGCATACAGTCATATTGACTAAACCCTCATTTTTCTATTTGCAAACCATAGAAAAACAACTGTATCTAGTAAAACTAACATGTATTCCTTATCACAGGCATTTTTAGATATTTTGCACGTTTGGATTAGGAGTTATGTTGGAATTCATTTTTATTGCTTTTTTCGCATTATCTCAGGATTCTAAGAAAATTATAGTCATGTTGAGAAAAAAACTACTTTTTGCATTTGCAAGATTTAAAAAAGCATATGCTTCGAGTGAAACCCCCAAAGATGCATTATTTCAGGCATTATTAGCCATTTTCCATGTGTGGTGTAGGACTTATGTTCAAATAACTGTCATATTGAGTGTTACAGTATACAGTCATATTGAGTAAAACCTAAATTTTGTATTTGCAAACCATAAAAAAACAACTGTATTTAGTAAAACTAACAATTATTCAATATCACAGGCATTTTTAGACATTTTGCACGTTTGGATTAGGAGTTATGTTGGAATACATTTTTATTGCTTTTTTCGCATTATCTCAGGATTCTAAGACTATTATAGTCATATTGAATAAAAACTACTTTTTGCATTTGCAAGATTTAAAAAAGCATATGCTTCGAGTGAAACCCCCAAAGATGCATTATTTCAGGCATTATTAGCCATTTTCCATGTGTTGTATAGGACTTATGTTTAAATAACTGTCATATTGAGTGTTACAGTATACAGTCATATTGAATAAAACCTAAATTTTGTATTTGCAAACCATAAAAAAACAACTGTATTTAGTAAAACTAACAATTATTCAATATCACAGGCATTTTTAGACATTTTGCACGTTTGGATTAGGAGTTATGTTGGAATACATTTTTATTGCTTTTTTCGCATTATCTCAGGATTCTAAGAATATTATAGTCATATTGAGTAAAAAACTACTATTTGCATTTGCAAAATTTAAAAAAGCATATGCTTCCAGTAAAACTCCATAATATGCATTATTTCAGGCATTATTAGCCATTTTTTATGTGTTGTGTGGGATTTATGTTTAAATAACTGTTATATTGAGTGTTACAGTATACAGTCATATTGACTAAACCCTCATTTTTCTATTTGCAAACCATAGAAAAACAACTGTATCTAGAAAAACTCACATGTATTCAATATCAGAGACTTTTTTAGACATTTTGCACGTTTGGATTAGGAATTATGTTGGAATACATTTTATTGTTTGTTTCGCTTTATCTCAGGATTCTAAGTACATTTCTGTCAAATTGAGTAAAAAATTATATTTTGTTTTTGCAAATATTGCCAAATGTTTTTTTTTTTCAGGAAAACTCTCAAAGATGCATTTCTTCAGGCATTATTAGACATTTTGCATGCATATTTTTGGAGTTTTGTTTCAAAAACTGTCATTTTGAGTGTGACCAATATGAGGCCAGTAAAACCCAATGTTTGTATTTGTGATTCTTTCCAAAATACCCGATTCTGGTAAAACTCACGTAAATTATATATTACAGGCTTTTTTAGACAAATTTCAAGTTTGGTTTTGGAGTTATGATTATAAACCTTTCATATTTAGTATGACAGTTACACTGTTATATGGAATAAAAAAAACTAACTTGTGTGTTTGCAAAACTTACAAAAGATCATTTTTCTAGTACAACTAACAAAAATACATATCTCTCGGCATTATTAGCCATTTTGCATGTGTTGTTTAAAAGTTATGTTTGAATACATTTTATTGCTTTTTTCGCATCATCTTAGGATTCTAAGACTATTATAGTCATATTGAATAAAAACTACTTTTTGCATTTGCAATATTTAAAAAAGAATATGTTTCGAGTAAAACTCCCAAAGATCCATTATTTTAGGCATTATTAGCCATTTTTCATGTGTGGTGTAGGAGTTATGTTTAAATAACTGTCATATTGAGTGTTACAGTATACAGTCATATTGAGTAAAACCTACATTTTGTATTTGCAAACCATAGAAAAACAACTGTATCTAGTAAAACTAACATGTATTCCTTATCACAGGCATTTTTAGACATTTTGGACGTTTGGATTAGGAGTTATGTTGGAATTCATTTTTATTGCTTTTTTCGCATTATCTCAGGATTCTAAGAACATTATAGTCATATTGAGAAAAAAACTACTTTTTGCATTTGCAAGATTTAAAGAAGCATATGCTTCGAGTGAAACCCCCAAAGATGCATTATTTCAGGCATTATTAGCCATTTTCCATGTGTGGTGTAGGACTTATGTTTAAATAACTGTCATATTGAGTGTTACAGTATACAGTCATATTGAGTAAAACCTAATTTTTGTATTTGCAAACCATAAAAAAACAACTGTATTTAGTAAAACTAACAATTATTCAATATCACAGGCATTTTTAGACATTTTGCACGTTTGGATTAGGAGTTATGTTGGAATACATTTTTATTGCTTTTTTCGCATTATCTCAGGATTCTAAGAATATTATAGTCATATTGAGTAAAAAACTACTATTTGCATTTGCAAAATTTAAAAAAGCATATGCTTCCAGTAAAACTCCATAATATGCATTATTTCAGGCATTATTAGCCATTTTTTATGTGTTGTGTGGGATTTATGTTTAAATAACTGTTATATTGAGTGTTACAGTATACAGTCATATTGACTAAACCCTCATTTTTCTATTTGCAAACCATAGAAAAACAACTGTATCTAGAAAAACTCACATGTATTCAATATCAGAGACTTTTTTAGACATTTTGCACGTTTGGATTAGGAATTATGTTGGAATACATTTTATTGTTTGTTTCGCTTTATCTCAGGATTCTAAGTACATTTCTGTCAAATTGAGTAAAAAATTATATTTTGTTTTTGCAAATATTGCCAAATGTTTTTTTTTTTCAGGAAAACTCTCAAAGATGCATTTCTTCAGGCATTATTAGACATTTTGCATGCATATTTTTGGAGTTTTGTTTCAAAAACTGTCATTTTGAGTGTGACCAATATGAGGCCAGTAAAACCCAATGTTTGTATTTGTGATTCTTTCCAAAATACCCGATTCTGGTAAAACTCACGTAAATTATATATTACAGGCTTTTTTAGACAAATTTCAAGTTTGGTTTTGGAGTTATGATTATAAACCTTTCATATTTAGTATGACAGTTACACTGTTATATGGAATAAAAAAAACTAACTTGTGTGTTTGCAAAACTTACAAAAGATCATTTTTCTAGTACAACTAACAAAAATACATATCTCTCGGCATTATTAGCCATTTTGCATGTGTTGTTTAAAAGTTATGTTTGAATACATTTTATTGCTTTTTTCGCATCATCTTAGGATTCTAAGACTATTATAGTCATATTGAATAAAAACTACTTTTTGCATTTGCAATATTTAAAAAAGAATATGTTTCGAGTAAAACTCCCAAAGATCCATTATTTTAGGCATTATTAGCCATTTTTCATGTGTGGTGTAGGAGTTATGTTTAAATAACTGTCATATTGAGTGTTACAGTATACAGTCATATTGAGTAAAACCTACATTTTGTATTTGCAAACCATAGAAAAACAACTGTATCTAGTAAAACTAACATGTATTCCTTATCACAGGCATTTTTAGACATTTTGGACGTTTGGATTAGGAGTTATGTTGGAATTCATTTTTATTGCTTTTTTCGCATTATCTCAGGATTCTAAGAACATTATAGTCATATTGAGAAAAAAACTACTTTTTGCATTTGCAAGATTTAAAGAAGCATATGCTTCGAGTGAAACCCCCAAAGATGCATTATTTCAGGCATTATTAGCCATTTTCCATGTGTGGTGTAGGACTTATGTTTAAATAACTGTCATATTGAGTGTTACAGTATACAGTCATATTGAGTAAAACCTAATTTTTGTATTTGCAAACCATAAAAAAACAACTGTATTAGTAAAACTAACAATTATTCAATATCACAGGCATTTTTAGACATTTTGCACGTTTGGATTAGGAGTTATGTTGGAATACATTTTTATTGCTTTTTTCGCATTATCTCAGGATTCTAAGAATATTATAGTCATATTGAGTAAAAAACTACTTTTTGCATTTGCAAGATTTATAAAAGCATATGCTTCGAGTGAAACCCCCAAAGATGCATTAATTCAGGCATTATTAGCCATATTACATGCGTTGTTTGGAAGTTTTGTTTGAATACATTTTTATTGCTTTTTTCGCATTATCTCAGGATTCTAAGAATATTATAGTCATATTGAGTAAAAAACTACTTTTTGCATTTGCAAGATTTATAAAAGCATATGCTTCGAGTAAAACTCCAAAAGATGCATTATTTCAGGCATTATTAGCCATTTTTCATGTGTGGTGTAGGAGTAATGTTTAAATAACTGTCATATTGGGCGTTACAATATACAGTCATATTGAGTAAAACCTGGTTTTTGTATTTGTGATTCTTTCCAAAATACCCGATTCTGGTAAAAGTCACATAAATTCAATATTACATGCTTTTTTAGACAAATTTCACGTTTAGTTTTGGAGTTATGATTATAAACCTTTCATATTTAATATGACAGTTACACTGTTATATTGAATAAAAAAAACTAGCTTGTGTCTTTGCAAACCTTACAAAATATCATTTTTCTAGTACAACTAACAAAAATACATATCTCTAGGCATTATTAGCCATTTTGCATGTGTTGTTTAAAAGTTATGTTTGAATACATTTTTATTGCTTTTTTCTCATTATCTCAGGATTCTAAGACTATTATAGTAATATTGAATAAAAAACTACTTTTTGCATTTGCAAGATTTAAAAAAGCATATGTTTCGAATAAAACTCCCAAAGATGCATTATTTCAGGCATTATTAGCCATTTTTCATGTGTGGTGTAGGAGTTATGTTTAAATAACTGTCATATTGATTGTTAGAGTATACAGTCATATTGAGTAAAACCTACATTTTGTATTTGCAAACTATAGAAAAACAACTGTATCTAGTAAAACTAACATGTATTCCTTATCGCAGGCATTTTTAGACATTTTGCACGTTTGGACTAGGAGTTATGTTGGAATACATTTTTATTGCTTTTTTCGCATTATCTCAGGATTCTAAGAACATTATAGTCATATTGCGAAAAAAACTACTTTTTGCATTTGCAAGATTTAAAAAAGCATATGCTTCGAGTGAAACCCCCAAAGATGCATTATTTCAGGCATTATTAGCCATTTTTCATGTGTGGTGTAGGAGTTATGTTTAAATAACTGTCATATTGAGTGTTACAGTATACAGTCATATTGAGTAAAACCTAAATTTTGTATTTGCAAACCATAGAAAAACAACTGTATCTAGTAAAACTAACATGTATTCCCTATCACAGGCATTTTTAGACATTTTGCACGTTTGGATTAGGAATTATGTTGGAATACATTTTTATTGCTTTTTTCGCATTATCTCAGGATTCTAAGGACATTATAGTCATATTGAGAAAAAAACTACTTTTTGCATTTGCAAGATTTAAAAAAGCATATGCTTCGAGTGAAACCTTCAAAGATGCATTATTTCAGGCATTATTAGCCATTTTTCATGTGTGGTGTAGGAGTAATGTTTAAATAACTGTCATATTGGGCGTTACAATATACAGTCATATTGAGTAAAACCTGGTTTTTGTATTTGTGATTCTTTCCAAAATACCCGATTCTGGTAAAAGTCACATTAATTCAATATTACATGCTTTTTTAGACAAATTTCACGTTTAGTTTTGGAGTTATGATTATAAACCTTTCATATTTAATATGACAGTTACACTGTTATATTGAATAAAAAAAACTAGCTTGTGTCTTTGCAAACCTTACAAAAGATCATTTTTCTAGTACAACTAACAAAAATACATATCTCTAGGCATTATTAGCCATTTTGCATGTGTTGTTTAAAAGTTATGTTTGAATACATTTTTATTGCTTTTTTCTCATTATCTCAGGATTCTAAGACTATTATAGTAATATTGAATAAAAAACTACTTTTTGCATTTGCAAGATTTAAAAAAGCATATGTTTCGAATAAAACTCCCAAAGATGCATTATTTCAGGCATTATTAGCCATTTTTCATGTGTGGTGTAGGAGTTATGTTTAAATAACTGTCATATTGATTGTTAGAGTATACAGTCATATTGAGTAAAACCTACATTTTGTATTTGCAAACTATAGAAAAACAACTGTATCTAGTAAAACTAACATGTACTCCTTATCGCAGGCATTTTTAGACATTTTGCACGTTTGGATTAGGAGTTATGTTGGAATACATTTTTATTGCTTTTTTCGCATTATCTCAGGATTCTAAGAACATTATAGTCATATTGCGAAAAAAACTACTTTTTGCATTTGCAAGATTTAAAAAAGCATATGCTTCGAGTGAAACCCCCAAAGATGCATTATTTCAGGCATTATTAGCCATTTTTCATGTGTGGTGTAGGAGTTATGTTTAAATAACTGTCATATTGAGTGTTACAGTATACAGTCATATTGAGTAAAACCTACATTTTGTATTTGCAAACCATAGAAAAACAACTGTATCTAGTAAAACTAACATGTATTCCTAATCACAGGCATTTTTAGACATTTTGCCCGTTTGGATTAGGAGTTATGTTGGAATACATTTTTATTGCTTTTTTCGCATTATCTCAGGATTCTAAGAACATTATAGTCATATTGAGAAAAAAACTACTTTTTGCATTTGCAAGATTTAAAAAAGCATTTGTTTCGAGTAAAACTCCCAAAGATGCATTATTTCAGGCATTATTAGACATTTTGTATGTGTGGTTTAGGAGTTATGTTTAAATAACTGTCATATTGAGTGTTACAGTATACAGTCATATTGAGTAAATCCTCAATTTTGTATTTGCAAACCATAGAAAAACAACTGCATCTGGTAAAACTAACATTTATTCAATATCACAGGCATTTCTAGACTTTTTGCACGTTTGAATTAGGAATTATGTTGGAATACATTTGTATTGCTTTTTTCGCATTATCTCAGGATTCCAAGAACATTATAGTCATATTGATTAAAAAACAACTTTTTGCATTTGCAAAATTTAAAAAAGCATATGCTCCCAGTAAATCTCCCAAAGATGCATTTTTTCAGGCATTATTAGCCATTTTTTATGTTTTGTGTAGGATTTATGTTTAAATAACTGTTATATTGAGTGTTACAGTATACAGTCATAATGACTAAAACTTCATTTTTGTATCTGCAAACCATAGAAAAACAACTGTATCTAGTAAAACTCACATGTATTCAATATCACAGGCATTTTTAGACATTTTTCACGTTTGGATTAGGAATTATGTTGGAATACATTTTTATTGTTTTTTTTGCCTTATCTCAGGATTCTAAGTACATTACTGTCAAATTGAGTAAAAAAATATATTTTGTTTTTGCAGACCTTGTCAAATGTTTTTTTTTTCAGGAAAACTCCCAAAGATGCCTTTTTTCAGGCATTATTAGACATTTTGCATGCATATTTTTGGATTTTTGTTTCAAAAACTGTCATTTTGAGTGTGACCAATATGAGGCCAGTAAAACCGAATGTTTGTCATTGTGATTCTTTCCAAAATACCAAATTCTGGTAAAACTCACGTAAATTCAATATTACAGGCTTTTTTAGACAAATTTCAAGTTTGGTTTTGGAGTTACGATTATAAACCGTTGTTTGGAAGTTATGTTTGAATAAATTTTTATTGCTTTTTTTTGCATTATCTCAGGATTCTAAGTACATTACTGTCAAATTGAGTAAAAAATTATATTTTGTTTTTGCAAACCTTGCCAAATGTTTTTTTTCAGGAAAACTCTCAATGATGCATTTCTTCAGGCAGTATTAGACATTTTGCATGTGTGTTTGTAGGAGTTATGTTTAAATAACTGTCATATTGAATGTTACAGTTTACAGTCACATTGAGTACAATCTAAATTGTGTATTTGCAAACCATAGAAAAACAACTGTATCTAGTAAAACTCACACGTATTCAATATCAAAGGTATTTTTAGACATTTTGCACGTTTGGATTAGGAGTTATGATTTTATTGCTTTTTTCGCATTATCTTAGGAATCTAAGAACTTTATAGTCATGTTGAGTAAAAAAATACTTTTTGCATTTGCAAAATTTAAAAAAGCTTTTGCTTCGAGTAAAACTCCAAAAGATGCATTATTTCAGGCACTATTAGCCATTTTTAATGTGTGGTGTAGGAACTATGTTTAAAAAACTGTCATATTGAGTGTTACAGTATACAGTCATATTGACTAAAATCTCCTTTTTGTATTTGCAAACCATAGAAAAACAACTGCATCTAGTAAAACTCACACGTATTCCATATCATAGGCATTTTTAGACATTTTGCACGTTTGGATTAAGAATTATGTTTGAATAAATTTTTATTGTTTTTTTGGCTTTATCTCCGGATTCTAAGTACATTACCGTCAAATTGAGAAAAAAAAAAAAAAATTTTGTTTTTGCAAACCTTCCCAAATGTTTTTTTTTTTTTTTCAGGAAAACTCTCAAAGATGCATTTCTTCCGGCATTATTAGACATTTTGCATGTGTGGTGTAGGAGTTATGTTTAAATAACTGTCAAATTGAGTGTTACATTATACAGTCATATTGTATAATGTAACTACTAGAAAAATACTTTTTGTTTTCGCCAACCTAACCAAATAGTTTTTTTTTCTAGAAAAACTCTCAAAGATACATTTCTTCAGGCATTTTTAGACATGTTGCATTTCTACTTTTGGAGTTATGTTTCAAAAACTGTCATTTTGAGTGTGACCAATATGAGGCCAGGAAAACATAATTGTTGTATTTGTGAACCTCTCCAAAATACCTGATTCTTTTAAAACTCACATAAATTCAATATTACAGGCTTTTTAAGACAAATTTCAAGTTTGGTTTTGGAGTTATGATTATAAAACTTTAATATTTAGTATGATAGTTACACTGTTATATTGAATAAAAGAACTAACTTGTGTCTTTGCTAACCTTAAAAAAGATACATTTTCTAGTACAACTAACAAAAATACACATGTCTAGGCATTATCAGCCATTTTTCATGCGTTGTTTGGAAGTTATGTTTGAATACAATTTTTTTACTTATGTCAGGATTGTAAGCCTTTGTAGTCATATTGAATAAAAAACTACTTTTTGCATTTGCAATATTTAAAAAAGCATATGTTTCGAGTAAAACTCCCAAAGATGCATTATTTCAGGCATTATTAGCCGTTTTTCATGTGTGGTGTTGGAGTTATGTTTAAATAACTGTCATATTGAGTGTTACAGTATACAGTCATATTGAGTAAAACCTCATTTTTGTTTTTGCAAACAATAAAAAACAACAACTCTGTCTAATAAAACTCACATGTATTCAATATCACAGGCATTTTTAGACATTTTGCACGTTTGGATTAGGAGTTATGTTTTTATTGCTTTTTTCGCATTATCTCAGGAATCTAAGAACATTATAGTCATGTTGAGTAAAAAACTACTTTTTGCTTTTGCAAAATTTAAAAAAGCTAATGCTTCGAGTACAACTCCAAAAGATGCATTATTTCAGGCATTATTAGCCATTTTTCATGTGTGGTGTAGGAACTATGTTTAAATAACTGTCATATTGAGTGTTACAGTATACAGTCATATTGACTAAGACCTCATTTTTGTATTTGCAAACCATAGAAAAACAACTGTATCTAGTAAAACTAACATGTGTTCCTTATCACAGGCATTTTTAGACATTTTGCACGTTTGGATTAGGAATTATGTTTGAATACATTTTTATTGTTTTTTTCGCTTTATTTCGGGATTCTAAGTACATTACTGTCAAATTAAGTAAAAAATTATATTTTGTTTTTGCAAACCTTGCCAAATGTTTCTTTTTTTCAGGAAAACTCTCAAAGATGCATTTCTTCAGGCATTATTAGACATTTTGCATGTGTGGTGTAGGAGTTATGTTTAAATAACTGTCAAATTGAGTGTTAAAGTATACAGTCATATTGAGTAAAACCTAAATTTTGTATTTGCAATCCATAGAATTCTATCTAGTAAAACAAACATTAATTCAATATCACAGACATTTTTAGACATTTTGCACGTTTGGATTAGGAATTATGATGGAATACATTTACATTTTTTGTTTTCGCTTTATCTCAGGATTCTAAGTACATTACTGTCAAATTGAGTAAAAAACTACTTTTTGTATTTGCAATATTTAAATAAGCATATGTTTCGAGTAAAACTCCCAAAGATGCATTATTTCAAGCATTATTAGCCATTTTGAATGTGTAGTGTAGGAGTAATGTTTAAATAACTGTCATATTTAGTGTTACAGTATACAGTCATATTGAGTAAAACCTAAATTTTGTATTTGCAAACCATAAAAAAACAACTGTAACTAGTAAAACTAACAATTATTCAATATCACAGGCATTTCTAGACATTTTGCACTATTGGATTAGGAATTATGTTGGAATACATTTTTTTTTTGCTTTTTTCGCATTATCTCAGGATCTTAAGAACATTATAATCATGTTGAGTAAAAAACTACTTTTTGCATTTGCAAAATTTAAAAAAGCATTTGCTTCCAGTAAAACTCCCAAAGATGCATTATTTCAGGCACTATTAGCCATTTTTCATGTGTTGTGTAGGATTTATGTTTAAATAACTGATATATTGAGTGTTACAGTATACAGTCATATTGACTAAAACCTCATTTTTGTATTTGCAAACCATAGAAAAACAACTGTATCTAGTAAAACTCACATGTATTCAATATCATAGGCATTTTTAGACATTTTGCACGTTTGGATTAGGAATTATGTTGGAATACATTTTTATTGTTTTTTTTCGCTTTATCTCAGGATTCTAAGAACATTGTCAAATTGAGTAAAAAATTATATTTTGTTTTTTCAGGAAAACTCTCAAAGATGCATTTTTTCAGGCATTATTAGACATTGTGCATGCATATTTTTGGAGTTTTGTTTCAAAAACCGTCATTTTGAGTGTGACCAATATGAGGCCCGTACAATTGACCACTAAATGGTAACACCCCAATAAGTTTTTCAACTTGTTTAAGTCGGGGTCCACGCTAATCAATTCATGGTTAAAAAAAAGTGATTTCCTTCACTGAGCATCAAACCCGGATCGCAACGGTGAGCGCATTGAATCCTAACCACTAGACTGTACCATCAAGTACAGCCAGGAACAACACTTTACGTTACTAACCAATATAAATAAACCATTTATATATACACGTCAGTAGGCTAAATGAAACTCTTCAACATAACATTTCACTATGTATATATATTTCCCAATGGTTCAACCGCCACCTGCCCGAATCTATTTAAAATATATTTTTTTCGTCAATTCACCCGCCCGACCTGCTGTTTATCCGCGGACTCCACGGTTGTGACCGTAAACCGCGCATCTCTACTAGATACAGTTGTTTTTTTTTGTTTGCAAAGACAAAGATTTGGTTTTACTCAATATGACTGTATACAATATGACAGTTATTTTTACATAACTCTTACACCACACATGAAAAATGGCTAATAATGCCTGAAAAAATGCACCTTTGGGAGTTTTACTCGAAACATATGCTTTTTTAAATCTTGCAAATGCAAAAAGTAGTTTTTTACTCAATATGACGATAATGTTCTTAGAATCTTGAGATAATGTGACAAAAGCAATAAAAATGTTTTCAAACATCCCTTCTAAACAACAAATGCAAAATGACTAATAATGCCTGGAGATATGTATCTTTGTTAGCGGTACTAGAAAAATAACATTTTGTAAAAAGTATGTTTTTACTCAATTTGACAAGAATGTACATACAATTCTGAGATATTGCAAAAAAAAAGCAATACAAAGGTATTCCATCATAATTCCTAATCCAAACGTGCAAAATGTGATGTAGGAACTATGTTTAAATAACTGTCATATTGAGTGTTACAGTATACTGTCATATTGACTAAAATCTCATTTTTGTATTTGCAAACCATAGAAAAACAACTGCATCTAGTAAAACTCGCACGTATTCAATATCATAGGCATTTTTAGACATTTTGCACGTTTGGATTAGGAATTATGTTTGAATACATTTTTCTTTTTTTTTTTCCTGCTTTATCTCAGGATTCTAAGTATATTACTGTCAAATTGAGTAAAAAAAAATGCATTTTGTTTTTGCAAACCTTGCCAAATGTTTTTTTCTTCAGGAAAACTCTCAAAGATGCATTTCTTCAGGCATTATTAGTGACCAATATGAGGCCAGTAAAACCCAATGTTTGTATTTGTGATTCTTTCCAAAATACCAGTTTCTGGTAAAACTCACATAAATTCAATATTACAGGCTTTTTTAGACAAATTTCAAGTTTGGTTTTGGGGTTATGATTATAAACCTTTCTTATTGAATATGACAGTTACACTGTTATATTGCATAAAAAAACAACTTTTGTCTTTGCTAACCTTACAAAAGATCATTTTTCTAGTACAACTAACACAATTACACATCTCTACGCATTATTAGCCATTTTTAATGTGTTGTTTAGAAGTTATGTTTGAATACATTTTTATTGCTTTTTTTTGCATTATCTCAGGATTCTAAGTACATTACTGTCAAATTGAGTAAAAAGTTATATTTTGTTATTGCAAACCTTGCCAAATGTTTTTTTTCCAGGAAAACTCTCAAAGATGCATTTCTTCAGGCATTATTAGACATTTTCCATGTGTGTTGTAGGAGTTATGTTTAAATAACTGTCATATTGAGTGTTACAGTATACAGTCACATTGAGTAAAATCTAAATTTTTTATTTGCAAACCATAGAAAAACAACTGTATCTAGTAAAACTCACACGTATTCAATATCAAAGGCATTTTTAGACATTTTGCACGTTTGGATTAGGAATTATTATTTTATTGCTTTTTTCGCATTATCTTAGGAATCTAAGAACTTTATAGTCATGTTGAGTAAAAAACTACTTTTTGCATTTTCAAAATTTAAAAAAGCTTATGCTTTGAGTAAAACTCCCAAAGATGCATTATTTCAGGCATTATTAGACATTTTTCATGTGTGGTGTAGGAGTTATGTTTAAACAACTGTCATATTGAGTATTACATTATACAGTCATATTGAGTAAAACCTCATTTTTGTATTTGCAAACCATAAAAAAAACCTATATCTAGTAAAACTCACATTTATTCAATATCACAGGCATTTTTAGACATTTTGAACGTTTGAATTAGGAATTATGTTGGAATACCTTTTAATTGCTTTTTTTCCATTATCTCAGGATTCTAAGTACATTACTGTCAAATTAGTAGAAAAATACTTTTTGTTTTCGCCAACCTTACCAAATGTTTTTTTTTTTCCAGAAAAACTCTCAAAGATACATTTCTTCAGGCATTTTTAGACATGTTGCATTTCTACTTTTGGAGTTATGTTTCAAAAACGGTCATTTTGAGTGTGACCAATATGAGGCCAGGAAAACCTAATTTTTGTATTTGTGAACCTCTCCAAAATACCTGATTCTGTTAAAACTCACATAAATTCAATATTATAGCCTTTTTAGACAAATTTCAAGTTTGGTTTTGGGGTTATGATTATAAACCTTTCATATTTAGTATGACTGTTACACTGTTATATTGAATAAAAAAACTAACTTGTGTCTTTGCAAACCTTACAAAAAATCATTTTTCTAGTACAACTAACAAAAATACATATCTTTAGGCATTATTAGCCATTTTGCATGTGTTTTTTAGAAGTTATGTTTGAATAAATTTTTTTTTACTTTTTTTGCATTATGTCAGGATTGTAAGCCTTTGTAGTCATATTGAGTAAAAAACGACTTTTTGCATTTGCAATATTTAAAAAAGCATATGTTTCGAGTAAAACTCCCAAAGATGCATTATTTCAGGCATTATTAGCCGTTTTTCATGTGTGGTGTTGGAGTTATGTTTAAATAACTGTCATATTGAGTGTTACAGTATACAGTCATATTGAGTAAAACCTCATTTTTGTTTTTGCAAACTATAAAAAAAACAACTGTGTCTAGTAAAACTCACATGTATTCAATATCACAGGTATTTTTTGACATTTTGCACGTTTGGATTAGGAGTTATGTTTTTATTGCTTTTTTCGCAGTATCTCAGGAATCTAAGAACATTATAGTCATGTTGAGTAAAGGACAACTTTTCGCATTTGCAAAATTTAAAAAAGCTTATGCTTCGAGTAAAACTCCCAAAGATGCATTATTTCAGACATTATTAGCATTTTTTTATGTGTGGTGTAGGGGTTATGTTTAAATAACTGTCATATTGAGTGTTAAATTATACGGTCATATTGAGTAAAACCTCATTTTTGTATTTGCAAACCATCAAAAAAAAACGTATCTAGTAAAACTCGCATGTATTCAATATCACAGGCATTTTTAGACATTTTGAACGTTTGAATTAGGAATTATGATGGAATACATTTACATTTTTTGTTTTCGCTTTATCTCAGGATTCCAAGTACATTACTGTCAAATTAGTAGAAAAATACTTTTTGTTTTCGCCAACCTTACCAAATGTTTTTTTTTTCCAGAACAACTCTCAAAGATACATTTCTTCAGGCATTTTCAGACATGTTGCATTTCTACTTTTTCAGAACTACCAAAAATACACATCTCTATGCATTATCAGCCCTTTTGCATGTGGTTTTTAGAAGTTATGTTTGAATGCATTTTTATTACTTTTTTCGCATGATGTCAGGATTGTAAGACTTTGTAGTCAATATGAGTAAAAAAGTACTTTTGGCATTTGCAATATTTAAAAAAGGATATATATCGAGTAAAACTCCCAAAGATGCATTATTTCAGGCATTATTAGTAATGTTTCATGTGTTGTGTAGGATTTATGTTTAAATAACTGTTATATTGAGTGTTACAGTATACAGTCATATTGAGTAAAACCTCATTTTTGTTTTTGCAAACTATAAAAAAAAACAACTGTGTCTAGTAAATCTAACATTTATTCAATATTACAGGCATTTTTAGACATTTTGCACGTTTGGATTAGGAGTTATGTTGGAATACATTTTTTTGTTTGTTTTTTTCGCATTATCTCAGGATTCTAAGAACATTATAGACATATTGAGTAAAAAACTACTTTTTGCATTCGCAAGATTTAAAAAAAGCATATGCTTAGAGTAAAACTCCCAAAGATGCATTATTTCAGGCATTATTAGCCATTTTTCATGTGTGGTGTAGGAGTTATGTTTGAATAACTGTCATATTGAGTGTTACAGTTTACAGTCATATTGAGTAAAACCTAGTTTTTGTATTTGTGATTCTTTCCAAAATACCCGATTCTGTTAAAACTCACATAAAATCAATATTACAGGCTTTTTTAGACAAATTTCAAGTTTGGTTTTGGAGTTATGATTATAAACCTTTCATATTTAGTATGATAGTTACACTGTTATATTGAATAAAAAAACTAACTTGTGTCTTTTCTAACCTTACAAAAGATCAATTTTCTAGTACAACTAACAAAAATACACATCTCTAGGCATTATCAGCTGTTTTTCATGCGTCGTTTGGAATTTATGTTTGAATACATTTTTATTGCTTTTTTTGCATTATCTCAGGATTCTAAGTACATTACTGTCAAAGTAAAACATTATATTTTGTATTTGCAAACCTTGCCAAATGTTTTTTTTTCAGGAAAACTCTCAAAGATGCATTTCTTCAGGCATTATTAGACATTTTGCATGTATGGTGTAGGAGTTATGTTTAAATAACTGCCATATTGAGTGTTACATTATACAGTCAAATTGAGTAAAACCTAAATTTTGTATTTGCAAACCATAGAAAAACAACTGTATCTAGTAAAACTCACACGTATTCAATATCATAGGCATTTTTAGACATTTTGCACGTTTGGATTAGGAGTTATGTTTTTATTGCTTTTTTCGCATTATCTCAGGAATCTAAGAACATTATAATCATGTTGAGTAAAACACTACTTTTCGCATTTGCAAAATTTAAAAAAGCTTATGCTTTGAGTAAAACTCCCAAAGATGCATTATTTCAGGCATTATTAGACATTTTTCATGTGTGGTGTAGGAGTTATGTTTAAACAACTGTCATATTGAGTGTTACATTATACAGTCATATTGAGTAAAACCTCATTTTTGTATTTGCAAACATTAAAAAAAACCTATATTTAGTAAAACTCACATTTATTCAATATCACAGGCATTTTTAAACATTTTTAACGTTTGAATTAGGAATTATGTTGGAATACCTTTTAATTGCTTTTTTTGCATTATCTCAGGATTCTAAGTACATTACTGTCAAATTAGTAGAAAAATACTTTTTGTTTTCGCCAACCTTACCAAATGTTTTTTTTTCCAGAAAATTCTCAAAGATACATTTCTTCAGGCATTTTTAGACATGTTGCATTTCTACTTTTGGAGTTATGTTTCAAAAACTGTCATTTTGAGTGTGACCAATATGAGGCCAGAAAAACCTAATTTTTGTATTTGTCAACCTCTCCAAAATACCTGATTCTGTTAAAACTCACATAAATTCAATATTATAGGCTTTTTAGACAAATTTCAAGTTTGGTTTTGGAGTTATGATTATAAACCTTTCATATTTAGTATGACTGTTACACAGTTATATTGAATAAAAAAACTAACTTGTGTCTTTGCAAACCTTACAAAAGATCATTTTTCTAGTACAACTAACAAAAATACATATCTCTAGGCATTATTAGCCATTTTGCATGTGTTTTTTAGAAGTTATGTTTGAATACATTTTTTTTTACTTTTTTTGCATTATGTCAGGATTGTAAGCCTTTGTAGTCATATTGAGTAAAAAACGACTTTTTGCATTTGCAATATTTAAAAAAGCATATGTTTCGAGTAAAACTCCCAAAGATGCATTATTTCAGGCATTATTAGCCGTTTTTCATGTGTGGTGTTGGAGTTATGTTTAAATAACTGTCATATTGAGTGTTACAGTGTACAGTCATATTGAGTAAAACCTCTTTTTTTTTTTTTTGCAAACTATAAAAAAAAAACTATGTCTAGTGAAACTCACATGTATTCAATATCACAGGCATTTTTAGACATTTTGCACGTTTGGATTAGGAGTTATGTTGGAATACATTTGTATTGCTTTTTTCGCATTATCTCAGGATTCCAAGTACATTACTGTCAAATTAGTAGAAAAATACTTTTTGTTTTCGCCAACCTTACCAAATGTTTTTTTTTTCCAGAAAAACTCTCAAAGATACATTTCTTCAGCCATTATTAGACATGTTGCATTTCTACTTTTGGAGTTATGTTTCAAAAACGGTCATTTTTAGTGTGACCAATATGAGGCCAGTAAAACCTAATTTTTGTATTTGTGAACCTCTCCAAAATACCTGATTCCGTTAAAACTCACATGAATTCAATATTACAGGATTTTTTAGACAAATTTCAAGTTTGGTTTTGGAGTTATGATTATAAACCTTTCATAATTAATATGACAGTTACACTGTTATATTGAATAAAAAAAACTAACTTGTGTCTTTGCAAACCTTACAAAAGATTATTTTTCTAGTACAACTAACAAAAATACACATCTCTAGGCATTATCAGCAATTTTTCATGTGCTGTTTAGAAGTTATGTTTGAATACAATTTTATTACTTTTTTCGCATTATGTCAGGATTGTAAGAACATTATTGTCATATTAAGTAAAAAACGCCTTTACTCATTTGAAAGATTTAAAAAAGCATATGTTTCGAGTAAAACTCCCAAAGATGCATTATTTCAGGCATTATTAGCTATTTTTCATGTGTGGTGTAGGAGTTATGTTTAAATAACTGGCATATTAACTGTTACAGTGTTACATATTGAGTAGAACCTAAATTTTGTATTTGCAAACCATAGAAAAACAACTGTATCTAGTAAAACTAACATTATTTCAATATCACAGGCATTTTTAGACATTTTGCACGTTTGGATTAGGAATCGTATTGGAATACATTTTCATTGCTTTTTTCTTATTATCTCAGGATTCTAAGAACATTATATTCATATTGAGTAAAAAACTACTTTTTGCATTTGCAAGATTTAAAAAAGCATATATTTCGAGTAAAAATCCAAAAGATGCATTATTTCAGGCATTATTAGCCATTTTTCATGTGTGGTGTAGGAGTTATGTTTAAATAACTGTCATATTGAGTGTTACAGTATACAGTTATATTGAGTAAAACCTCATTTTTGTATTTGCAAACAATAGAAAAACAACTGTATCTAGTAAAACTCATATGTATTTAATATCACAGGCATTTTTAGACATTTTGCACGTTTGGATTAGGAATTATGTTGGAATACATTTTTATTGCTTTTTTCGCATTATCTCAGGATTATAAGTACATTACTGTCAAATTTAGTAAAAAAATACTTTTTGTTTTCGCAAATCTTACCAAATGTTTTTTTCCAGTAAAACTGTCTAAGATACATTTCTTCAAGCATTATTAGACATTTTGCATTTCTACTTTTTGAGTTATGTTTCAAAAACTGTCATTTTGCGTGTGACCAATATGAGGCCAGCAAAACCTAATTGTTGTATTTGTGAACATTTCCAAAATACCCGAGTCTGCTAAAACCCACATAAATTCAACATTACAGGCTTTTTTAGAAAAATTTCAAGTTTGTTTTTGGAGTTATGATTATAAACCTTTCATATTTAATATGACAGTTACACTGTTATATTGAATAAAAAAAACTAACTTGTGTCTTTGCAAACCCTACAAAAGATTATTTTTCTAGTACAACTAACAAAAATACACATCCCTAGGCATTATTAGCCATTTTTCATGTGTTGTTTTGAAGTTATGTTTGAATACATTTTTTTGCTTTTTTGCATTATCTCAGGATTCTAAGACTATTATAGTCATATTGAATAAAAAACTACTTTTTGCATCTGCAAGATTTAAAAAAGCATATGTTTCGAGTAAAACTCCCAAAGATGCATTATTTCAGGCATTATTAGCCATTTTTCATGTGTGGTGTAGGAGTTATGTTTAAATAACTGTCATATTGAGTGTTACAGTATACAGTCATATTGAGTAAAACCTCATTTTTGTATTTACAAACCATAGAAAAACAACTGTATCTAGTAAAACTCACATGTATTCAATATCACAGGCATTTTTAGACATTTTGCACGTTTGGATTAGGAATTATGTTGGAATACATTTGTATTGCTTTTTTCGCAATACAAATGTCAAATTGAGTAAAAAATAAAAATTTGTTTTTGCAAACCTTACCAAATTATTTTTTTTCAGGAAAACTCTCAAAGATGCATTTCTACAGTTATTATTAGACATTATACATGTGTATTTTTGGAGTTATGTTTTAAAAACTGTAATTTTGAGTGTGACCAATATGAGGCCAGTAAAACCTAAGCTTTGTATTTGTGATTCTTTCCAAAATACCTGATTCAGGTAAAACTCACATACATTCAACATTAAGGCTTTTTAAGACAAATTTCATGTTTGGTTTTGGAGTTATTATTATAAACCTTTCACATTTAGTATGACAATCCTCCGGAGGCAGCAGACAGGTACCGTCAGGCTAAACATATTTGAAGCCTGGTATATAAAGGTTTATGCTTTTACTAACAATTTAACATTTTTCTCTGTAATATGGCACACGCTGGTGAGTGCAAGACATACTTGATCAACAGCCAACAGCCACACAGGTCACACTGACGGTGGCCGTACAAACACATTTCACACTGTTACAAATATGCGCCACACTGTGAACCCTCATCAAACAAGAATGACAAACACATTTCGGGAGAACATCTTCACCGTAACACAAAATAAACACAAAAGAACAAATACCCAGAATGCCATGCAGCGCTACTCTTCCGGGCTACACCCCCGCAACCACCAAACCCCGCCCGCCTCAACTGACGCAAGGAGGGGGACCGTGATGTGGGGTGGTGGCAGGGGTGTAGCCCGGAAGAGTAGCGCTGCATGGAATTCTGGGTATTTGTTCTTTTGTGTTTATTTTGTGTTACGGTAAAGATGTTCTCCCGAAATGTGTTCGTCATTCTTGTTTGATGTGGTTTCACAATATTGGCGCATATTTGTAACAGTGTTAATTTTTTTTGTACAGCTCCCGTCAGTGTGATTTGTAATGCTGTTAATCAAGTACGTCTTGTAGTCAACATTGTACAACCAACAAATCCTCGCATAACATGCGTGCGGCCCCCTCGGCATGCTGTTGGTTTGCTGAATGAGCGAACACGACAAAAGGTTGTCAAGGAAGTTGAAGGCAGTGCTGTCACAGAACCACATTAAAATGTTTGTCCGGTCGATATAGGGACAATCCATTGCGAGGGTCACAGGAAGCCTCTCGTTAAAATTGGGAGTATGTTGCTAGGTCTGGATGGTCATTCAAAGAAGCTGAATCCACTTTTCATGTAGTTTCAGCATCCAGTGGCCCCCTATTTTAACAATTCAGAAAGAGTGTAAAATAATGGTATTTTTCTGTGGAAATACCAGCATTGTCACTTTATTAAAGTTGGTTGATCATATTAATTTGGAAAAACTCTGTAGAATAAAAGTATTTTTCTGCAAAACTGTTTGCATCAATACTTTATTAAAGGTTGTTGACCTTAATAATATTGTAAAAATCTGTAAAATTAAGATATTTTTCCGCAAAACGTTTCATGAAAATTTCTGTAAATATAATGTTTTTGATTATTATTTGGTTTGCAATGTTTTACTTAAATTTTATAGTTTTCGTTTGGCAGCCGTATCTGCCAGTAGATGACAGTTTGTTTTACAGAATTTTTTTTTTGTGTGTATAGACATTTATCTTTGTCAGTTTTACTAGAAAAAATATATTTTTTAAGGTTCTCAAACACACAAGGTACACTGTAAAAAAAAAAATCTGTAAAAAAACTAATCTACTGGTAGCTACGGCTGCCAAATGAAAACCATAAAATTAAAGTAAAACACTGTAGACCAAATAATGATCTAAAACATTATATTTACAGAAATTTTCATTAAACGTTTTGTGGAAAAATATCAACATTTTTCAGATTTTTACTAAATTGTTAAGATCAACCACCTTTAATAAAGTGACAATGCAAACAGTTCTGCAGAAAAATACCTTTTTTCTACAGAGTTTTTCCAATTAATTACGATCAACCAACTTTAATGGAGTGACAATGCTGGCGGTTCCACAGAAAAACATGATTATTTTACAGATTTTTTCTGAATTATTAAGATCAAGAGTCTCAAACTCAGTTTACCGGGGGGCTATAGTGTGTAGAAACTACGTGAAAAGTGAATTCACCTTCCTTTAATGGCAATACTTACATGGCAACATACTTGCCAATCTTTACAGGAGACTCCCTGTGACCGTAGTGAAGGGCTATCCGATATCGACTGGACAAGCATCTTTAAGGCCTGCTGTGACAGTACTGCAAGTGGTGTTTTGTTATTAGACTTTTGTGCTCGTCATAGGTTGTCCATAACATACTTGATCAACAGCTATATAGCTCACACTGACGGTGGCTGTCCAAAAAATGTTAACATTGTTACAAATATGCACCACATATTGTGAACCCACATCAAACAAGAATGACAAACACATTTTGGGAGAACATCTTCACCGTAACACAAAATAAACACAAAAGAACAAATACCCAGAATTCCATGCAGTGCTACTCTTCCGGGCTACACCCCCGCCACCACCCCACATCACCGCCCCCCTCCATGTGTCGGTTGAGGTGGGCGGGGTTTGGTGGTTGCGGGGGTGTAGCCCGGGCGAGTAGCGCTGCATGGCATTCTGGGTATTTGTTATTTTGTGTTTATTTTGTGTTACGGTGAAGATGTTCTCGCGAAATGTGTTTGTCATTCTTGTTTGATGTGGGTTCACAGTGTGGCGCATATTTGTAACAGTGTAAAATTTGTTTGTATGGCCACCGTCAGTGTGACTTGTATGGCTGTTGGAGCCAGATGAGGTGGTTCGGGCATCTGGTCAGGATGCCACCCACACCCCACCCTAGGGAGGCGATTAGGGCATGTCCAACCGGTAGGAGGCCACGGGGAAGATCCAGGACACGCTGGGAAGACTTTGTCTCCCGGCTGGCCTGGCAACGCTTCGGGATTCCCTGGGTAGGAGCTAGACGAAGTGGCTTGGGAGTGGGAAGGCTGGGCTTTCCTGCTTAGGCTGCTGCCCCCGCGACCCCACTTCTGATAAGCGGAAGAAGATGGAGGCAATTGTGATCTTCCGGCTCTTAGATCCCAAACGCTTAAAGTCCCTGTGACACTTTTTAGTCTTTGTTACAATCAGCCGCTCTCTTTCTTCTTTCTAATGCATCAAAAAAATGTGTACTCATACCCGGAAGTAGCTTCCTTATATCCGTCCACAGACCAAACGAGACACTTCAAAATAAAAGTATGCCCACATACTGTTTAAAAGGGTGCTGCTCGTTTTTCGTATGTGGGTAACAACATTGAACTATCTATAAATGGTTGATTTTTAGAGGCTAGTAAGATAAAGTGTTGTACCTGACAAGTTTGGGCTACCTTGCTTCTGCAGCCTTCATAGGAAGTGTCACATGATGTTAGCGTGACGTTGTCTGTGACGTGTTGTATGGATTGTTTTGATTGATACTTTTATTAATAGATTGCCAAGTACAGTACATATTCCGTACAATTGACCACTAAATGGTAACACCCCAATAAGTTTTTCAACTTGTTTAAGTCGGGGTCCACGCTAATCAATTCATGGTAAAAAAAAGTGATTCCCTTGACCGAGCATCAAACCCGGATCGCGACGGTGAGCGCATTGAATCCTAACCACTAGACTGTACCATCAAGTACAGCCAGGAACAACACTTTACGTTACTAACCAATATAAATAAACCATTTACAGTATATATACACGTCAGTAGGCTAAATGAACCTCTTCAACATAACATTTAACTATGTATATATATTTCCCAATGGTTCAACCGCCACCTGCCCGAATCTATTTAAAATATATTTTTTCGTCAAGTCACCCGCCCAACCTGCTGTTTATCCGCGGACTCCACGGTTGTGACCGTAAACCGCGCATCTCTACTAGATACAGTTGTTTTTTTATTGTTTGCAAATACAAAAATTTGGTTTTACTCAATATGACTGTATACAATATGACAGTTATTTTTACATAACTCCTACACCACACATGAAAAATGGCTAATAATGCCTGAAAAAATGCATCTTTGGGAGTTTTACTCGAAACATATGCTTTTTTAAATCTTGCAAATGCAAAAAGTAGTTTTTTAATCAATATGACAATAATGTTCTTAGAATCTTGAGATAATGTGACAAAAGCAATAAAAATGTTTTCAAACATCCCTTCTAAAGAACAAATGCAAAATGACTAATAATGCCTAGAGATATGTATCTTTGTTCGCGGTACTAGAAAAATTTTATTTTGTAAAAAGTATGTTTTTACTCAATTTGACAAGAATGTACATACAAGTCTGAGATATTGCAAGAAAAAAGCAATACAAATGTATTCCAGCATAATTCCTAATCCAAACGTGCAAAATGTGTAAAAATGCCTGTGATATTGAATCCATTTGAGTTTTACTAGACACAGTTGTTTTTTTTATGGTTCGCAAATACAAACATTTGGTTTTACTCAATACACGGGCAAAATGTCTAATAATGCCTGAAGAAATGTATCATTTTGAGTTTTACTGGAAAAAAAAACATATAGTAAGATGTGCAAAAACAAAAAGTAATTTTTTACCCAATTTCACAGTAATGTACTGAGAATCCTGAGCTAATGCGAAAAAAGCAATGAAATGTCCTCCAACATAATTCCTAATCCAAACGTGCAAAATGTCTAAAAATGCCTGCGATATTGAATCCATGTGAGTTTTACTAGATGCAGTTGTTTTTTTATGGTTTGCAAATACAAAAATTTGGTTTTACTCAATATGACTGTATACTGTAACACTCAATATGACAGTTATTTAAACATAATTCCTACACCACACATGAACAATGGCTAATAATGCCTGAAAGAATGCATCTTTGGGAGTTTTGCTGGAAACATATGCTTTTGTAAATCTTGCAAATGCAAAAACTAGTTTTTTACTCAATATGACAATCATTTTTTTAGAATCCTGAGATAATGCTAAAAAAGCAATACAAATGTATTCAAACATAACTTCTAAACAACACATGCAAATTGGCTAATAATGCCTACACTGTAAAAAAAATCATATTTTTATGGTTAATTTACTCTAAATTTCTACTGTAATTTTTCTTTTTTTTTCAAATAGGTTATAAAACTGAAGAATTGAAGACATTATCTGTAAATAAACAAACTGTCTGTTATTTTAAGTAATATGCCAGTATTGACAAACTATTACTATTTTTTATTACAGAAAAATACCAAATCAATAATACATATCATTTTCTGTTTTCTCAAATTACTTTCAAATTCATGTAAAATTACAGTAATTAACTTCCATTTAACATGTACTTGTTATATAAAAGTCCATGTCCATATTAACAATCTACCAGTTTTGTATGTAATTTAAAGGAATATCTTATTTTTTTTAATATGTATGTGTATTTTTGTTGAAAAATATTTGTAGCCTGTCATATAAAGGTTTATGCTTGTACAAACAATTTAAGATTTTTCTCTGTAATATGACACACGTTGGTGAGTGCAAGACATACTTGATCTACAGCCAACAGCCACACAGGTCACACTGACGGTGGCCATACAAATATATTTAACACTGTTACAAATATGCGCCACACCGTGAACCCACATCAAACAAGAATGACAAACACATTTCACGAGAACATCTTCACCGTAACACAAAATAAACACAAAACAATAAATACCCAGAATGCCAAGCAGCGCTACTCTTCCGGGCTACACCCCCGCAGCCACCAAACCCCGCCCACCTCAACCAACACATGGAGGGGGGCGGTGATGTGGGGTGGTGGCGGGGGTGTAGCCCGGAAGAGTAGCGCTGCATGGAATTCTGGGTATTTGTTCTTTTGTGTTTATTTTGTGTTACGGTGAAGATGTTCTCCCAAAATGTGTTTGTCATTCTTGTTTGATGTGGGTTAGCATTGTGTCGCATATTTGTAACAATGTTAAAAATTGTTGTTTAGGGCTTCACGGTAGCAGAGGGGTTAGTGCGTCTGCCTCACAATACAAAGTTCCTGCAGTCCTGGGTTCAAATCCAGGCTCGGGATCTTTCTGTGTGGGGTTTGCATGTTCTCCCCGTGAATGCGTGGGTTCCCTCCGGGTACTCCGGCTTCCTCCCACTTCCAAAGACATGCACCTGGGGATAGGTTGATTGGCAACACAAAATTGGCCCTAGTGTTTGAATGTGAGTGTGAATGTTGTCTGTCTATCTGTCTTGGCCCTGCGATGAGGTGGCGACTTGTCCAGGGTGTACCCCGCCTTCCGCCCGATTGTAGCTGAGATAGGCGCCAGCGCCCCCCCGCGACCCCAAAAGGGAATAAGCGGTAGAAAATGGATGGATGGATACTTTAGGCAAGCTGTTAGTTTGCTGAATTAGTGAGCACAAAGCAAGATTGTCAAGGAAGTTGAAGGCAATGTTGTCACAGGCATCACCTTAAAATGATTGTCACACTGATAAATAAACAATACTCTACGAGATACACAAGAGGTCTCTTTATATTTCGGGAGGATTGGCAAACATGTTGCTAAGTCTAGATTGCCATTCAAAGAAGGTGAATCCACTTTTCATGTAGTTTCAGCATCCGGTGGACCCTAGTTAAATTGAATTAGAAACCCCTGATCTTAACAACTCAAAAAGTCTGTAAAATAATAGCATTTTTCTGTGGTACTGCCAGCATTGTCACATCATTAAAGTTGGTTGATCTTATTAATTTGGAAAAACCCTGTGGAATAAAATTATTTTTCTGCAAAACTATTTGCATCGTTATTTTATTAAAGGTGGTTGAATTTAATAATTTGGTAAAAGTCTGTAAAATTATGATATTTTTCCGCAAAACGTTTCATGAAAATTTCTGTAAGTATGTTTTTGATTATTATTTGGTTTACAATGTTTTACTTAAATTTTATAGTTTTCGTTTGGCAGTCGTATCTGCCAGTAGATGACAGTTTTTTTTACAAAATTTTTTTTACAGTGTAGAGACATTGATCTTTTTCAGTTTTACTAGAAAAAATATATTTTTTAAGGTTCTCAAACACACAAGGTACACTGTAAAAAAAAATCTGTAAAAAAAACTGTAATCTACTGGCAGCTACGTCTACCAAATGAAAACCATAAAATTAAAGTAAAACACTGTATACCAAATAATGAACTAAAACATATTTACAGAAATTTTCATTAAACGTTTTGCGGAAAAGTATAAACAAATTTCAGATTTTTACTAAATTGTTAAGATCAAAAACATTTAATAAAGTGACGATGCAAACAGCTCTGCTGGAAAATACCTTCTTTCTACAGAGTTTTTCCAATTAGTTACGATCAACCAACTTTAATGGAGTGACAATGCTGGCAGTTCCACAGAAAAATACCATTATTTTACAGATTTTTTCTGAATTATTAAGTTCAGGGGTCTCAAACTCAGTGTACAGGGGGGCTACAGTGTGTAGAAACTACGTGAAGAGTGGATTCACCTTCTTTGAATGGCTATACCGACCTGGCAACATACTTGCCAATTTTTACAGGAGACTCCCTGTGTTTTTCTATGGTTTGCAAACAAAACATTTAGGTTTTACTCAATATGACTGTATACGGTAACACTCAATATGACGATTATTTAAACATAACTCTTACACCACAATGCAAAATGTCTAATAATGCCTAAAGAAATGCATCTTTGAGAGTTTTCCTGAAAAAAAAAAACATTTGGCAAGGTTTGCAAAAACAAAATATAATGTTTTACTCAATTTGACAGTAATGTACTTAGATTCCTGAGATAAAGCGAAAAAAACAATAAAAATGTATTCCAACATAATTCCTAATCAAAACTTGCAAAATGTCTAAAAATGCCTATGATATTGAATACATGTGAGTTTTACTAGATACAGTTGTTTTTCTACGGTTTGCAAATACAAAATTTAGGTTTTACTCAAAATGACTGTATACTGTAACACTCAATATGACAGTTATTTAAACATAACTCCTACACCACACATGAAAAATGGCTAATAATGCCTGAAATAATGGGAGTGTTACTCGAAATATATGGTTTTTTATATCTTGCAAATGCAAAAAGTAGTTTTTTATTCAATATGACTATAGTAGTCTTAGAATCCTGAGATAATGCAAAAAAAGCAATAAAAATGTATTCAAACATAACTCCTACACCACACATGAAAAATGGCTAATAATGCCTGAAATAATGGATCTTTGGGAGTTTTACTCGAAGCATATGCTTTTTTAAATCTTGCAAATGCAAAAAGTAGTTTTTTACTCAATATGACTATAATGTTCTTAGAATCCTGAGATAATGCGAAGAAAAAAAAAAGGTATTCAAACATAACTTTTAATCCAAACGTGTAAAATGTCTAAAAATGCCTGTGATTTTGAATAAATGTTAGTTTTACTAGATACAGTTGTTTTTTTTATAGTTTGCAAAAACAAAAATGAGGTTTTACTCAATATGACTGTATACTGTCATATTGGGCGTTACAGTATACAGTCATATTGAGTAAAACCTAGTTTTTGTATTTGTGATTCTGGTCAAACTCACATAAATTCAATATTACATGCTTTTTTAGACAAATTTCACATTTAGTTTTGGAGTTATGATTATAAACCTTTCATATTAGTATGACGGTTACACTCTTATATTGAATAAAAAAACTAACTTGTGTCTTTGCAAACCTTACACAAGATAATTTTTCTAGTACAACTAACAAAAATACATATCTCTAGGCAACACACGCCATTTTGCATGTGTTGTTTAGAAGTTATGTTGGAATACATTTGTATTGCTTTTTTCGCATTATCTCAGGATTCTAAGACTATTATAGTTATATTGAATAAAAAACTACTTTTTGCATTTGCAAGATTTAAAAAAGCATATGTTTCGAGTAAAACTCCCATTATTTCAGGCATTATTAGCCATTTTTCATGTGTGGTGTAGGAGTTATGTTTAAATAACTGTCATATTGAGTGTTACAGTATTCAGTCATATTGAGTAAAACCTCAATTTTGTATTTGCAAACCATAGAAAAACAACTGTATCTAGTAAAACTCACAATGTTCAATATCATAGGCATTTTTAGAACTTTTGCAAGTTTTGATTAGGAATTATGTTGGAATACATTTTTATTGTTTTTTTCCTTTTATCTCAAGTATGTTGCCAGGTCGGTATAGCCATTCAAAGAAGGCTAATCCACTCTTCACATAGTTTCTACACACTGTAGCCCCCCTGTACACTGAGTTTGAGACCCCTGAACTTAATAATTCAGAAAAAATCTGTAAAATAATGGTATTTTTCTGTGGAACAGCCATCATTGTCACTCCATTAAAGTTGGTTGATCGTAACTAATTGGAAAAACTCTGTAGAAAAAAGGTATTTTCCAGCAGAGCTGTTTGCATTGTCACTTTATTAAAGGTGGTTGATCTTAACAATTTAGTAAAAATCTGAAATTTGTTTATACTTTTCCGCAAAACGTTTAATGAAAATTTCTGTAAATATGTTTTAGTTCATTATTTGGTATACAGTGTTTTACTTTAATTTTATGGTTTTCATTTGGTAGACATAGCTGCCAGTAGATTACAGTTTTTTTTACAGATTTTTTTTTACAGTGTACCTTGTGTGTTTGAGAACCTTAAAAAATATATTTTTTCTAGTAAAACTGAAAAAGATCAATGTCTCTACACTGTAAAAAAAATTCTGTAAAAAGAAACTGTCATCTACTGGCAGATACGACTGCCAAACGAAAACTATAAAATTTAAGTAAAACATTGTAAACCAAATAATAATCAAAAACATACTTACAGAAATTTTCATGAAACGTTTTGCGGAAAAATATCGTAATTTTACAGACTTTTACCAAATTATTAAATTCAACCACCTTTAATAAAGTAACGATGCAAATAGTTTTGCAGAAAAATACTTTTATTCCACAGGGTTTTTACAGGCTTTTTTAGACAAATTTCACGTTTAGTTTTGGAGTTATGATTATAAACCTTTCATATTTAGTATGACAGTTACACTGTTATATGGAATAAAAAAACTAACTTGTGTCTTTGCAATCCTTACAAAAGATAATTTTTCTAGTACAACTAACAAAAATACATATCTCTAGGCTTTATTAGCCTATTTGCATAAGTTGTTTAGAAGTTATGTTGGAATACATTTTTATTGTTTTTTTCGCATTATCTCAGGATTCTAAGACTATTATAGTCATATTGAATAAAAAACAACTTTTTGCATTTGCAAGATTTTAAAAAGCATATGCTTCGAGTAAAACTCCAAAAGATGCATTATTTCAGGCATTATTAGCCATTTTTCATGTGTGGTGTAGGAGTTATGTTTAAATAACTGTCATATTGAGTGTTACAGTATACAGTCATATTGACTAAAACCTCATTTTTGTATTTGCAAACCATAGAAAAACAACTGTATCTAGTAAAACTCACATGTATTCAATATCACAGGCATTTTTAGACATTTTGCACGTTTGGATTAGGAATTATGTTGGAATACATTTTTATTGTTTTTTTCGCTTTATCTCAGGATTCTAAGAACATTGTCAAATTGAGTAAAAAATGATATTTTGTTTTTTCAGGAAAACTCTCAAAGATGCATTTCTTCAGGCATTATTAGACATTTTGCATGCATATTTTTGGAGTTTTGTTTCAAAAACCGTCATTTTGAGTGTGACCAATATGAGGCCCGTACAATTGACCACTAAATGGTAACACCCCAATAAGTTTTTCAACTTGTTTAAGTCGGGGTCCACGCTAATCAATTCATGATTAAAAAAAAGTGATTTCCTTCACCGAGCATCAAACCCGGATCGCGACGGTGAGCGCATTGAATCCTAACCACTAGACTGTAGCATCAAGTACAGCCAGGAGCAACACATTACGTTACCAACCAATATAAATAAACCATTTATATATACACGTCAGTAGGTTAAATGAAACTCTTCAACATAACATTTCACTATGTATATATATTTCCCAATGGTTCAACCGCCACCTGCCCGAATCTATTTAAAATCTATTTTTTCGTCAATTCACCCGCCCGACCTGCTGTTTATCCGCGGACTCCACGGTTGTGACCGTAAACCGCGCATCTCTACTGGATACAGTTGTTTTTTTATTGTTTGCTAATACAAAAATTTGGTTTTACTCAATATGACTGTATACAATATGACAGTTATTTTTACATAACTCCTACACCACACATGAAAAATGGCTAATAATGCCTGAAAAAATGCACCTTTGGGAGTTTTACTCGAAACATATGCTTTTTTAAATCTTGCAAATGCAAAAAGTAGTTTTTTACTCAATATGACAATAATGTTCTTAGAATCTTTAGATAATGTGACAAAAGCAATAAAAATGTTTTCAAACATCCCTTCTGAACAATAAATGAAAAATGACTAATAATGCCTGGAGATATGTATCTTTGTTAGCGGTACTAGAAAAATTATATTTTGTAAAAAGTATGTTTTTACTCAATTTGACAAGATTGTACATACAATTCTGAGATATTGTAAAAAAAAAAAAAGCAATACAAATGTATTCCATCATAATTCCTAATCCAAACGTGCAAAATGTCTAAAAATGTCTGTGATATTGAATCCATTTGAGTTTTACTAGACACAGTTGTTTTTTTATGGTTCGCAAATACAAACATTTGGTTTTACTCAATACACGGGCAAAATGTCTAATAATGCCTGAAGAAATGTATCATTTTGAGTTTTACTGGAAAAAAAACATATGGTAAGGTTTGAAAAAACAAAAAGTAATTTTTTACCCAATTTCACAGTAATGTACTGAGAATCCTGAGCTAATGCGAAAAAAGCAATGAAATGTCCTCCAACATAATTCCTAATCCAAACGTGCAAAATGTCTAAAAATGCCTGCGATATTGAATCCATGTGAGTTTTACTAGATGCAGTTGTTTTTTTATGGTTTGCAAATACAAAAATTTGGTTTTACTCAATATGACTGTATACTGTAACACTCAATATGACAGTTATTTAAACATAATTCCTACACCACACATGAACAATGGCTAATAATGCCTGAAGGAATGCGTCTTTGGGAGTTTTGCTGGAAACATATGCTTTTGTAAATCTTGCAAATGCAAAAACTAGTTTTTTACTCAATATGACAATCATTTTTTTAGAATCCTGAGATAATGCTAAAAAAGCAATACAAATAAATTCAAACATAACTTCTAAACAACACATGCAATATGGCTAATAATGCCTACACTGTAAAAAAAAAATCATATTTTTATGGTTAATTTACTTTAAATTTCTACTGTATTTTTTTTTTAAATAGGTTATAAAACAAAAGAATTGAAAACATTATCTGTAAATAAACAAATTGTCTGTTATTTTAAGTAAAATGCCAGTATTGACAAACTATGTATATTACTATTTTTTATTACAGAAAAATACCAAATCAATAATACATATCATTTTCTGGTTTGGTAAGGTTGGCGAAAACAAAAAGTATTTTTCTACTAATTTGACAGCAATGTACTTAGAATCCTGAGATAATGCAAAAAAAGCAATTTAAAGGTATTCCAACATAATTCCTAATTCAAACGTTCAAAATGTCTAAAAATGCCTGTGATATTGAATAAATGTGAGTTTTACTAGATATAGTTTTTTTTATGGTTTGCAAATACAAAATTTAGCATACATTTTTTTAAATTTTGCAAATGCAAAAAGTTGTTTTTTACTCAACATGACTATAATGCTCTTAGATTCCTGAGATAATGCAAAAAAGCAATAAAAATGTATTCAACAAAACTCCTAATCCAAACGTGCAAAATGTCCTAAAATGCCTGTGATATTGAATTAATGTTAGTTTTACTAGATACAGTTGTTTTTCTATGGTTTGCAAATACAAAATTTAGGTTTTACTCAATGTGACTGTATACTGTAACACTCAATATGACAGTTATTTAAACATAACTCCTATACCACACATGCAAAATGTCTAATAATGCCTGAAGAAATGCATCTTTGAGAGTTTTCCTGAAAAAAAAAAACATTTGGCAAGGTTTGCAAAAACCAAAAAATAATGTTTTACTCAATTTGACAGTAATGTACTTAGAATCCTGAGATAATGCGAAAAAAGCAATAAAATTGTATTCAAACATAACTTCCAAACAACGCATGAAAAATGGCTGATAATGCCTAGACATGTGTATTTTTGTTAGTTGTACTAGAAAATGTGTCTTTTTAAGGTTAGCAAAGACACAAGTTAGTTTTTTTATTCAATATAACAGTGTAACTATCATACTAAATATTAAAGTTTTATAATCATAACTCCAAAACCAAACTTGAAATTTGTCTTTAAAAGCCTGCAATATTGAATTTATGTGAGTTTTAACAGAATCAGGTATTTTGGAGAGGTTCACAAATACAAAAATTAGGTTTTCCTGGCCTCATATTGGCCACACTCAAAATGACAGTTTTTGAAACATAACTCCTAAAGTAGAAATGCAACATGTCTAAAAATGCCTGAAGAAATGTATCTTTGAGAGTTTTTCTGGAAAAAAAAAACATTTGGTAAGGTTGGCGAAAACAAAAAGTATTTTTCTAGTAGTTACATTATACAATATGACTGTATAATGTAACACTCAATTTGACAGTTATTTAAACATAACTCCTACACCACACATGCAAAATGTCTAATAATGCCGGAAGAAATGCATCTTTGAGAGTTTTCCTGAAAAAAAAAAAACATTTGGCAAGGTTTGCAAAAACAAAATAATTTTATTTTACTCAATTTGACGGTAATGTACTTAGAATCCAGAGATAAAGCCAAAAAAACAATAAAAATGTATTCAAACATAATTCTTAATCCAAACGTGCAACATTTCTAAAAATGCCTATGATATGGAATACGTGTGAGTTTTACTAGATGCAGTTGTTTTTCTATGGTTTGCAAATACAATAAGGAGATTTTAGTCAATATGACTGTATACTGTAACACTCAATATGACAGTTTTTTAAACATAGTTCCTACACCACACATTAAAAATGGCTAATAATGCCTGAAATAATGCATCTTTTGGAGTTTTACTCGAAGCATAAGCTTTTTTAAATTTTGCAAATGCAAAAAGTAGTTTTTTACTCAACATGACTATAAAGTTCTTAGATTCCTAAGATAATGCGAAAAAAGCAATAAAATCATAACTCCTAATCCAAACGTGCAAAATGTCTAAAAATGCCTTTGATATTGAATACGTGTGAGTTTTACTAGATACAGTTGTTTTTCTATGGTTTGCAAATACACGATTTAGATTGTGCTCAGTGTGACTGTATACTGTAACACTCAATATGACAGTTATTTAAACATAACTCCTACAAACACACATGCAAAATGTCTAATACTGCCTGAAGAAATGCATCTTTGAGAGTTTTCCTGAAAAAAACATTTGGCAAGGTTTGCAAAAACAAAATATAATGTTTTACTCAATTTGACAGTAATGTACTTAGAATCCTGAGATAAGGCGAAAAAAAAGCAATAAAAATGTATTCAAACATAACTTCCAAACAACGCATGTAATATGGCTGATAATGCCTAGAGATGTGTATTTTTGTTAGTTCTACTAGAAAATTGATCTTTTGTAAGGTTAGCAAAGACACAAGTTAGTTTTTTTATTCCATATAACAGTGTAACTGTCAAACTAAATATGAAAGGTTTATAATCATGACTCCAAAACCAAACTTGAAATTTGTCTAAAAAAGCCTGTAATATTGAATTTACGTGAGTTTTACCGGAATCGGGTATTTTGGAAAGAATCACAATGACAAACATTCGGTTTTACTGGCCTCATATTGGTCACACTCAAAATGACAGTTTTTGAAACAAAAATCCAAAAATATGCATTCAAAATGTCTAATAATGCCTGAAAAAAGGCATCTTTGAGAGTTTT
Source organism: Nerophis ophidion (assembly GCF_033978795.1). NCBI lineage: Eukaryota > Metazoa > Chordata > Actinopteri > Syngnathiformes > Syngnathidae > Nerophis > Nerophis ophidion. Next base: position 158,099 of record NW_026906991.1, on the reverse strand, counting down.
CCTGAAAAAAAAAAACATTTGACAAGGTTTGCAAAAAACAAAATATATTTTTTTACTCAATTTGACAGTAATGTACTTAGAATCCTGAGATAAGGCGAAAAAAACAATAAAAATGTATTCCAACATAATTCCTAATCCAAACGTGAAAAATGTCTAAAAATGCCTGTGATATTGAATACATGTGAGTTTTACTAGATACAGTTGTTTTTCTATGGTTTGCAAATACAAAAATGAAGTTTTAGTCATTATGACTGTATACTGTAACACTCAATATAACAGTTATTTAAACATAAATCCTACACAAAACATAAATAATGGCTAATAATGCCTGAAAAAATGCATCTTTGGGAGTTTTACTGGAAGCATATGCTTTTTTAAATTTTGCAAATGCAAAAAGTTGTTTTTTAATCAATATGACTATAATGTTCTTAGAATCCTGAGATAATGCGAAAAAAGCAATAAAAATGTATTCCAACATAATACCTAATTCAAACGTTTAAAATGTCTAGAAATGCCTTCGATATTGAATAAATGTTAGTTTTACTAGATGCAGTTGTTTTTCTATGGTTTGCAAATACAAAATTGAGGATTTACTCAATATGACTGTATACTGTAACACTCAATATGACAGTTATTTAAACATAACTCCTAAACCACACATGTAAAATGTCTAATAATGCCTGAAATAATGCATCTTTGGGAGTTTTACTCGAAACATATGCTTTTTAAAATTTGGCAAATGCAAAAAGTAGTTTTTTACTCAATATGACTATAATGTTCTTAGAATCCTGAGATAATGCGAAAAAAGCAATAAAAATGTATTCCAACCTTACTCCTAATCCAAACCTGCAAAATGTCTTAAAATGCCTGTGATATTGAGTAAATGTTAGTTTTTCTAGATACGGTGGTTTTTCTATGGTTTGCAAATACAACATTTAGGTTTTACTCAATATGACTGTATACTGTAACACTCAATATGACAGTTATTTAAACATAACTCCTACACCACACATGAAAAATGGCTAATAATGCCTGAAATAATGCGTCTTTGGGGGTTTCACTCGAAGCATATGCTTTTTTAAATCTTGCAAATGCAAAAAGTAGTTTTTTTCGCAATATGACTATAATGTTCTTAAAATCCTGAGATAATGCGAAAAAAGCAATAAAAATGTATTCCAACATAACTCCTAATCCAAACGTGCAAAATGTCTAAAAATGTCTGTGATAAGTAATACATGTTAGTTTTACTAGATACAGTTGTTTTTCTATAGTTTGCAAATACAAAATGTATGTTTTACTCAATATGACTGTATACTGTAACACTCAATATGACAGTTATGCAAAAAGTAGTTTTTTATTCAATATTACTATAATAGTCTTAGAATCCTGAGATAATGAGAAAAAAGCAATAAAAATGTATTCAAACATAACTTTTAATCATCACATGCAAAATGGCTAATAATGCCTAGAGATATGTATTTTTGTTAGTTGTACTAGAAAAATGATCTTTTGTGAGGTTTGCAAAGACACAAGTTAGTTTTTTTATTCAATATAACAGTGTAACTGTCATATTAAATATGAAAGGTTTATAATCATAACTCCAAAATTAAACGTGAAATTTGTCTAAAAAAGCATGTAATATTGAATTTATGTGACTTTTACCAGAATCGGGTATTTTGGAAAGAATCACAAATACAAAAACCAGTTTTTACTCAATATGACTGTATACTGTAACGCCCAATATGACAGTTATTTAAACATAACTCCTACACCACACATGAAAAATGGCTAATAATGCCTGAAATAATGCATCTTTGGGAGTTTCACTCGAAACATATGCTTTTTTAAATCTTGCAAATGCAAAAAGTAGTTTTTATTCAATATGACTATAATAGTCTTAGAATCCTGAGATAATGCGAAAAAAGCAATAAAATGTATTCAAACATAACTTTCAAACAACACATGCAAAATGGCTAATAATGCCTAGAGATATGTATTTTTGTTAGTTGTACTAGAAAAATTATCTTTTGTAAGGTTTGCAAAGACACAAGTTAGTTTTTTTATTCCATATTACAGTGTAACTGTCATACTAAATATCAAAGGTTTATAATCATAACTCCAAAACCAAACTTGAAATTTGTCTAAAAAAGCCTGTAATATATAATTTACGTGAGTTTTACCAGAATCGGGTATTTTGGAAAGAATCACAAATACAAACATTGGGTTTTACTGGCCTCATATTGGTCACACTCAAAATGACAGTTTTTGAAACAAAACTCCAAAAATATGCATGCAAAATGTCTAATAATGCCTGAAGAAATGGATCTTTGAGAGTTTTCCTGAAAAAAACCAAACATTTGGCAATATTTGCAAAAACAAAATATAATTTTTTACTCAATTTGACAGTAATGTACTTAGAATCCTGAATTAAGCGAAAAAAACAATAAAAATGTATTCCAACATCATTCCTAATCCAAACGTGCAAAATGTCTAAAAAAGTCTCTGATATTGAATACATGTGAGTTTTACTAGATACAGTTGTTTTTCTATGGTTTGCAAATAGAAAAATGAGGGTTTAGTCAATATGACTGTATACTGTAACACTCAATATGACAGTTATTTAAACATAAGTCCTACATCACACATGGAAAATGGCTAATAATGCCTGAAATAATGCATCTTTGGGGGTTTCACTAGAAGCATATGCTTTTTTAAATCTTGCAAATGCAAAAAGTAGTTTTTTTCTCAATATTACTATAATGTTCTTAGAATCCTGAAATAATGCGAAAAAAGCAATAAAAATGTATTCCAACATAACTCCTAATCCAAACGTGCAAAATGTCTAAAAATGCCTGTGATAAGGAATACATGTTAGTTTTACTAGATACAGTTGTTTTTGTATGGTTTGCAAATACAAAATGTAGGTTTTACTCAATATAACTGTATACTGTTACACTCAATATGACAGTTATTTAAACATAACTCCTACACCACACATGAAAAATGGCTAATAATGCCTGAAATAATGCATCTTTGGGAGTTTTACTCGAAACATATGCCTTTTAAATCTTGTAAATGCAATAAGTAGTTTTTATTCAATATGACTATAATAGTCTTAGAATCCTGAGATAATGCGAAAAAAGCAATAAAATGTATTCAAACATAACTTTTAAACAACACATGCCAAATGGCTAATAATGCCTAGAGATATGTATTTTTGTTAGTTGTACTAGAAAAATGATCTTTTGTAAGGTTTGCAAAGACACAAGTTAGTTTTTTTATTCCATATAACAGTGTAACTGTCATACTAAATATGAAAGGTTTATAATCATAACTCCAAAACCAAACTTGAAATTTGTCTAAAAAAGCCTGTAATATATAATTTACGTGAGTTTTACCAGAATCGGGTATTTTGGAAAGAATCACAAATACAAACATTGGGTTTTACTGGCCTCATATTGGTCACACTCAAAATGACAGTTTTTGAAACAAAACTCCAAAATATGCATGCAAAATGTCTAATAATGCCTGAAGAAATGCATCTTTGAGAGTTTTCCTGAAAAAAAACAAACATTTGGCAATATTTGCAAAAACAAAATATAATTTTTTACTCAATTTGACAGTAATGTACTTAGAATCCTGAGATAAAGCGAAAAAAACGATAAAAACGTATTCCAACATAATTCCTAATCCAAACGTGCAAAATGTCTAAAAAAGTCTCTGATATTGAATACATGTGAGTTTTACTAGATACAGTTGTTTTTCTATGGTTTGCAAATACAAAAATGAGGGTTTAGTCAATATGACTGTATACTGTAACACTCAATATAACAGTTATTTAAACATGAATCCCACACAACACATGAAAAATGGCTAATAATGCCTGAAATAATGCATATTTTGGAGTTTTACTGGAAGCATATGCTTTTTTAAATTTTGCAAATGCAAAAAGTAGTTTTTTACTCAATATGACTATAATATTCTTAGAATCCTGAGATAATGCGAAAAAAGCAATAAAAATGTATTCCAACATAACTCCTAATCCAAACGTGCAAAATGTCTAAAAATGCCTGTGATATTGAATAAGTGTTAGTTTTACTAAATACAGTTGTTTTTTAATGGTTTGCAAATACAAAATTTAGGTTTTACTCAATATGACTGTATACTGTAACACTCAATATGACAGTTATTTAAACATAAGTCCTACACCACACATGGAAAATAGCTAATAATGCCTGAAATAATGCATCTTTGGGGGTTTCACTCGAAGCATATGCTTTTTTAAATCTTGCAAATGCAAAAAGTAGTTTTTTTCTCGATATGACTATAATGTTCTTAGAATCCTGAGATAATGCGAAAAAAGCAATAAAAATGTATTCCAACATAACTCCTAATCCAAACGTGCAAAATGTCTAAAAATGCCTGTGATAAGGAATACATGTTAGTTTTACTAGATACAGTTGTTTTTCTATGGTTTGCAAATACAAAATGTAGGTTTTAATCAATATGACTGTATACTGTAACACTCAATATAACAGTTATTTAAACATAAATCCCACACAACACATGAAAAATGGCTAATAATGCCTGAAATAATGCATATTTTGGAGTTTTACTGGAAGCATATGCTTTTTTAAATTTTGCAAATGCAAAAAGTAGTTTTCTACTCAATATGACTATAATATTCTTAGAATCCTGAGATAATGCGAAAAAAGCAATAAAAATGTATTCCAACATAACTCCTAATCCAAACGTGCAAAATGTCTAAAAATGCCTGTGATAAGGAATACATGTTAGTTTTACTAGATACAGTTGTTTTTCTATGGTTTGCAAATACAAAATGTAGGTTTTACTCAATATGACTGTATACTGTAACACTCAATATGACAGTTATTTAAACATAACTCCTACACCACACATGAAAAATGGCTAATAATGCCTGAAATAATGCATCTTTGGGAGTTTTACTCGAAACATATGCTTTTTTAAATCTTGCAAATGCAAAAAGTAGTTTTTATTCAATATGACTATAATAGTCTTAGAATCCTGAGATAATGCGAAAAAAGCAATAAAATGTATTCAAACATAACTTTTAAACAACACATGCCAAATGGCTAATAATGCCTAGAGATATGTATTTTTGTTAGTTGTACTAGAAAAATGATCTTTTGTAAGGTTTGCAAAGACACAAGTTAGTTTTTTTATTCCATATAACAGTGTAACTGTCATACTAAATACGAAAGGTTTATAATCATAACTCCAAAACCAAACTTGAAATTTGTCTAAAAAAGCCTGTAATATATAATTTACGTGAGTTTTACCAGAATCGGGTATTTTGGAAAGAATCACAAATACAAACATTGGGTTTTACTGGCCACATATTGGTCACACTCAAAATGACAGTTTTTGAAACAAAACTCCAAAAACATGCATGCAAAATGTCTAATAATGCCTGAAGAAATGCATCTTTGAGAGTTTTCCTGAAAAAAAAAAAACATTTGGCAATATTTGCAAAAACAAAATATAATTTTTTACTCAATTTGACAGTAATGTACTTAGAATCCTGAGATAAAGCGAAAAAAACAATAAAAATGTATTCCAACATAATTCCTAATCCAAACGTGCAAAATGTCTAAAAAAGTCTCTGATATTGAATACATGTGAGTTTTACTAGATACAGTTGTTTTTCTATGGTTTGCAAATACAAAAATGAGGGTTTAGTCAATATGACTGTATACTGTAACACTCAATATAACAGTTATTTAAACATAAATCCCACACAACACATGAAAAATGGCTAATAATGCCTGAAATAATGCATATTTTGGAGTTTTACTGGAAGCATATGCTTTTTTAAATTTTGCAAATGCAAAAAGTAGTTTTTTACTCAATATGACTATAGTATTCTTAGAATCCTGAGATAATGCGAAAAAAGCAATAAAAATGTATTCCAACATAACTCCTAATCCAAACGTGCAAAATGTCTAAAAATGCCTGTGATATTGAATAATTGTTAGTTTTACTAAATACAGTTGTTTTTTAATGGTTTGCAAATACAAAATTTAGGTTTTACTCAATATGACTGTATACTGTAACACTCAATATGACAGTTATTTAAACATAAGTCTTACACCACACATGGAAAATAGCTAATAATGCCTGAAATAATGCATCTTTGGGGGTTTCACTCGAAGCATATGCTTTTTTAAATCTTGCAAATGCAAAAAGTAGTTTTTTTCTCAATATGACTATAATGTTCTTAGAATCCTGAGATAATGCGAAAAAAGCAATAAAAATGTATTCCAACATAACTCCTAATCCAAACGTGCAAAATGTCTAAAAATGCCTGTGATAAGGAATACATGTTAGTTTTACTAGATACAGTTGTTTTTCTATGGTTTGCAAATACAAAATGTAGGTTTTAATCAATATGACTGTATACTGTAACACTCAATACAACAGTTATTTAAACATAAATCCCACACAACACATGAAAAATGGCTAATAATGCCTGAAATAATGCATATTTTGGAGTTTTACTGGAAGCATATGCTTTTTTAAATTTTGCAAATGCAAAAAGTATTTTTTTACTCAATATGACTATAATATTCTTAGAATCCTGAGATAATGCGAAAAAAGCAATAAAAATGTATTCCAACATAACTCCTAATCCAAACGTGCAAAATGTCTAAAAATGCCTGTGATATTGAATAATTGTTAGTTTTACTAAATACAGTTGTTTTTTTATGGTTTGCAAATACAAAATTTAGGTTTTACTCAATATGACTGTATACTGTAACACTCAATATGACAGTTATTTAAACATAAGTCCTACACCACACATGGAAAATGGCTAATAATGCCTGAAATAATGCATCTTTGGGGGTTTCACTCGAGGCATATGCTTTTTTAAATCTTGCAAATGCAAAAAGTAGTTTTTTTCTCAACATGACTATAATTTTCTTAGAATCCTGAGATAATGCGAAAAAAGCAATAAAAATGAATTCCAACATAACTCCTAATCCAAACGTGCAAAATGTCTAAAAATGCCTGTGATAAGGAATACATGTTAGTTTTACTAGATACAGTTGTTTTTCTATGGTTTGCAAATACAAAATGTAGGTTTTACTCAATAAGACTGTATACTGTAACACTCAATATGACAGTTATTTAAACATAACTCCTACACCACACATGAAAAATGGCTAATAATGCCTGAAATAATGCATCTTTGGGAGTTTTACTCGAAACATATGCTTTTTTAAATCTTGCAAATGCAAAAAGTAGTTTTTATTCATTATGACTATAATAGTCTTAGAATCCCGAGATAATGCGAAAAAAGCAATAAAATGTATTCAAACATAACTTTTAAACAACACATGCAAAATGGCTAATAATGCCTAGAGATATGTATTTTTGTTAGTTGTACTAGAAAAATGATCTTTTTTAAGGTTTGCAAAGACACAAGTTAGTTTTTTTATTCCATATAACAGTGTAACTGTCATACTAAATATGAAAGGTTTATAATCATAACTCCAAAACCAAACTTGAAATTTGTCTAAAAAAGCCTGTAATATATAATTTACGTGAGTTTTACCAGAATCGGGTATTTTGGAAAGAATCACAAATACAAACATTGGGTTTTACTGGCCTCATATTGGTCACACTCAAAATGACAGTTTTTGAAACAAAACTCCTAAAATATGCATGCAAAATGTCTAATAATGCCTGAAGAAATGCATCTTTGAGAGTTTTCCTGAAAAAAAACAAACATTTGGCAATATTTGCAGAAAACAAAATATAATTTTTTACTCAATTTGACAGTAATGTACTTAGAATCCTGAGATGAAGCGAAAAAAACTATAAAAATGTATTCCAACATAATTCCTAATCCAAACGTGCAAAATGTCTAAAAAAGTCTCTGATATTGAATACATGTGAGTTTTACTAGATACAGTTGTTTTTCTATGGTTTGCAAATAGAAAAATGAGGGTTTAGTCAATATGACTGTATACTGTAACACTCAATATAACAGTTATTTAAACATAAATCCCACACAACACATGAAAAATGGCAAATAATGCCTGAAATAATGCATATTTTGGAGTTTTACTGGAAGCATATGCTTTTTTAAATTTTGCAAATGCAAAAAGTGGTTTTTTACTCAATATGACTATAATATTCTTAGAATCCTGAGATACTGCGAAAAAAGCCATAAAAATGTATTCCGACATAACTCCTTATCCAAATGTGCAAAATGTCTAAAAATGCCTGTGATATTGAATAATTGTTAGTTTTACTAAATACAGTTGTTTTTTTATGGTTTGCAAATACAAAATTTAGGTTTTACTCAATATGACTGTATACTGTAACACTCAATATGACAGTTATTTAAACATAAGTCCTACACCACACATGGGAAATGGCTAATAATGCCTGAAATAATGCATCTTTGGGGGTTTCACTCGAAGCATATGCTTTTTTAAATCTTGCAAATGCAAAAAGTAGTTTTTTTCTCAATATGACTATAATGTTCTTAGAATCCTGAGATAATGCGAAAAAAGTAATTAAAATGTATTCCAACATAACTCCTAATCCAAACGTGCAAAATGTCTAAAAATTTCTGTGATAAGGATTACATGTTAGTTTTACTAGATACAGTTGTTTTTCTATGGTATGCAAATACAAAATGTAGGTTTTACTCAATATGACTGTATACTGTAACACTCAATATGATAGTTATTTAAACATAACTCCTACACCACACATGAAAAATGGCTAATAATGCCTGAAATAATGCATCTTTGGGAGTTTTACTCGAAACATATGCTTTTTTAAATCTTGCAAATGCAAAAAGTAGTTTTTATTCAATATGACTATAATAGTCTTAGAATCCTGAGATAATGCGAAAAAAGCAATAAAATGTATTCAAACATAACTTTTAAACAACACATGCAAAATGGCTAATGCCTAGAGATATGTATTTTTGTTAGTTGTACTAGAAAAATTATCTTTTGTAAGGTTTGCAAAGACACAAGTTAGTTTTTTTATTCCATATAACAGTGTAACTGTCATACTAAATATGAAAGGTTTATAATCATAACTCCAAAACCAAACTTGAAATTTGTCTAAAAAAGCCTGTAATATATAATTTACGTGAGTTTTACAAGAATTGGGTATTTTGGAAAGAATCACAAATACAAACATTATGAAATATTGACTAAACCCTCATTTTTCTATTTGCAAACCATAGAAAAACAACTGTATCTAGTAAAACTCACATGTATTCAATATCAGAGACTTTTTTAGACATTTTGCACGTTTGGATTAGGAATTATGTTGGAATACATTTTTATTGTTTTTTTCGCTTTATCTCAGGATTCTAAGTACATTACTGTCAAATTGAGTAAAAAATTATATTTTGTTTTTGCAAATATTGCCAAATGTTTTTTTTTTTTCAGGAAAACTCTCAAAGATGCATTTCTTCAGGCATTATTAGACATTTTGCATGCATATTTTTGGAGTTTTGTTTCAAAAACTGTCATTTTGAGTGTGACCAATATGAGGCCAGTAAAACCCAATGTTTGTATTTGTGATTCTTTCCAAAATACCCGATTCTGGTAAAACTCACATAAATTCAATATTACAGGCTTTTTTAGACAAATTTCACGTTTAGTTTTGGAGTTATGATTATAAACCTCTCATATTTAGTATGACAGTTGAACTGTTATATTGAATAAAAAAACAACTTTTGTCTTTGCAAACCTTACAAAAGATCATTTTTCTAGTACAACTAACAAAAATACATATCTCTAGGCATTATTAGCCATTTTGCATGTGTTCTTTAAAAGTTATGTTTGAATACATTTTATTGCTTTTTTCGCATTATCTCAGGATTCTAAGAATATTATAGTCATATTGAATAAAAACTACTTTTTGCATTTGCAAAATTTAAAAAAGCATATGCTTCCAGTAAAACTCCAAAATATGCATTATTTCAGGCATTATTAGCCATTTTTCATGTGTTTTGTGGGATTTATGTTTAAATAACTGTTATATTGAGTGTTACAGTATACAGTCATATTGATTAAAACCTACATTTTGTATTTGCAAACCATAGAAAAACAACTGTATCTAGTAAAACTAACATGTTTTCCTTATCACAGGCATTTTTAGACATTTTGCACGTTTGGATTAGGAGTTATGTTGGAATACATTTTTATTGCTTTTTTCGCATTATCTCAGGATTCTAAGAACATTATAGTCATATTGAGAAAAAAACTACTTTTTGCATTTGCAAGATTTAAAAAAGCATATGCTTCGATTGAAACCCCCAAGATGCATTATTTCAGGCATTATTAGCTATTTTCCATGTGTGGTGTAAGACTTATGTTTAAATAACTGTCATATTGAGTGTTACAGTTTACAGTCATATTGAGTAAAACCTAAATTTTGTATTTGCAAACCATTAAAAAACAACTGTATTTAGTAAAACTAACAATTATTCAATATCACAGGCATTTTTAGACATTTTGCACGTTTGGATTAGGAGTTATGTTGGAATACATTTTTATTGCTTTTTTCGCATTATCTCAGGATTCTAAGAATATTATAGTCATATTGAGTAAAAAACTACTTTTTGCATTTGCAAAATTTAAAAAAGCATATGCTTCCAGTAAAACTCCAAAATATGCATTATTTCAGGCATTATTAGCCATTTTTCATGTGTTGTGTGGGATTTATGTTTAAATAACTGTTATATTGAGTGTTACAGTATACAGTCATAATGACTAAACTCTCATTTTTGTATTTGCAAACCATAGAAAAACAACTGTATCTAGTAAAACTCACATGTATTCAATATCAGAGACTTTTTTAGACATTTTGCACGTTTGGATTAGGAATTATGTTGGAATACATTTTTATTGTTTTTTTCGCTTTATCTCAGGATTCTAAGTACATTACTGTCAAATTGAGTAAAAAATTATATTTTGTTTTTGCAAATATTGCCAAATGTTTTTTTTTTTTCAGGAAAACTCTCAAAGATGCATTTCTTCAGGCATTATTAGACATTTTGCATGCATATTTTTGGAGTTTTGTTTCAAAAACTGTCATTTTGAGTGTGACCAATATGAGGCCAGTAAAACCCAATGTTTGTATTTGTGATTCTTTCCAAAATACCCGATTCTGGTAAAACTCACGTTAATTATATATTACAGGCTTTTTTAGACAAATTTCAAGTTTGGTTTTGGAGTTATGATTATAAACCTTTCATATTTAGTATGACAGTTACACTGTAATATGGAATAAAAAAAACTAACTTGTGTCTTTGCAAACCTTACAAAAGATAATGTTTCTAGTACAACTAACAAAAATACATATCTCTAGGCATTATTAGCCATTTTGCATGTGTTGTTTGAAAGTTATGTTTGAATACATTTTATTGCTTTTTTCGCATTATCTCAGGATTCTAAGACTATTATAGTCATATTGAATAAAAACTACTTTTTGCATTTGCAAGATTTAAAAAAGCATATGTTTCGAGTAAAACTCCCAAAGATGCATTATTTCAGGCATTATTAGCCATTTTTCATGTGTGGTGTAGGAGTTATGTTTAAATAACTGTCATATTGGGCGTTACAGTATACAGTCATATTGATTAAAACCTACATTTTGTATTTGCAAACCATAGAAAAACAACTGTATCTAGTAAAACTAACATGTATTCCTTATCACAGGCATTTTTAGACCTTTTGCACGTTTGGATTAGGAGTTATGTTGGAATACATTTTTATTGCTTTTTTCGCATTATCTCAGGATTCTAAGAACATTATAGTCATATTGAGAAAAAAACTACTTTTTGCATTTGCAAGATTTAAAAAAGCATATGCTTCGAGTGAAACCCCCAAAGATGCATTATTTCAGGCATTATTAGCTATTTTCCATGTGTGGTGTAGGACTTATGTTTAAATAACTGTCATATTGAGTGTTACAGTATACAGTCATATTGAGTAAAACCTAAATTTTGTATTTGCAAACCATTAAAAAAATAACTGTATTTAGTAAAACTAACACTTATTCAATATCACAGGCATTTTTAGACATTTTGCACGTTTGGATTAGGAGTTATGTTGGAATACATTTTTATTGCTTTTTTCGCATTATCTCAGGATTCTAAGAATATTATAGTCATATTGAGTAAAAAACTACTTTTTGCATTTGCAAAATTTAAAAAAGCATATGCTTCCAGTAAAACTCCAAAATATGCATTATTTCAGGCATTATTAGCCATTTTTCATGTGTTGTGTGGGATTTATGTTTAAATAACTGTTATATTGAGTGTTACAGTATACAGTCATAATGACTAAACTCTCATTTTTGTATTTGCAAACCATAGAAAAACAACTGTATCTAGTAAAACTCACATGTATTCAATATCAGAGACTTTTTTAGACATTTTGCACGTTTGGATTAGGAATTATGTTGGAATACATTTCTATTGTTTTTTTTGCTTTATCTCAGGATTCTAAGTACATTACTGTCAAATTGAGTAAAAAATTATATTTTGTTTTTGCAAATATCGCCAAATGTTTGTTTTTTTTCAGGAAAACTCTCAAAAATGCATTTCTTCAGGCATTATTAGACATTTTGCATGCATATTTTTGGAGTTTTGTTTCAAAAACTGTCATTTTGAGTGTGACCAATATGAGGCCAGTAAAACCCAATGTTTGTATTTGTGATTCTTTCCAAAATACTCGATTCTGGTAAAACTCACGTAAATTATATATTACAGGCTTTTTTAGACAAATTTCAAGTTTGGTTTTGGAGTTATGATTATAAACCTTTCATATTTAGTATGACAGTTACACTGTTATATGGAATAAAAAAACTAACTTGTGTCTTTGCAAACCTTACAAAAGATCATTTTTCTAGTACAACTAACAAAAATACATATCTCTAGGCATTATTAGCCATTTTGCATGTGTTGTTTAAAAGTTATGTTTGAATACATTTTATTGCTTTTTTCGCATTATCTCAGGATTCTAAGACTATTATAGTCATATTGAATAAAAACTACTTTTTGCATTTGCAAGATTTAAAAAAGCATATGTTTCGAGTAAAACTCCCAAAGATGCATTATTTCAGGCATTATTAGCCATTTTTCATGTGTGGTGTAGGAGTTATGTTTAAATAACTGTCATATTGAGTGTTACAGTATACAGTCATATTGAGTAAAACCTACATTTTGTATTTGCAAACCATACAAAAACAACTGTATCTAGTAAAACTAACATGTATTCCTTATCACAGGCATTTTTAGACATTTTGCACGTTTGGATTAGGAGTTATGTTGGAATACATTTTTATTGCTTTTTTCGCATTATCTCAGGATTCTAAGAACATTATAGTCATATTGAGAAAAAAACTACTTTTTGCATTTGCAAGATTTAAAAAAGCATTTGCTTCTAGTGAAACCCCCAAAGATGCATTATTTCAGGCATTATTAGACATTTTCCATGTGTGGTGTAGGACTTATGTTTAAATAGCTGTCATATTGAGTGTTACAGTATACAGTCATATTGAGTAAAACCTAAATTTTGTATTTGCAAACCATAAAAAAACAACTCTATTTAGTAAAACTAACAATTATTCAATATCACAGGCATTTTTAGACATTTTGCACGTTTGGATTAGGAGTTATGTTGGAATACATTTTTATTGCTTTTTTCGCATTATCTCAGGATTCTAAGAATATTATAGTCATATAGAGTAAAAAACTACTTTTTGCATTTGCAAAATTTAAAAAAGCATATGCTTCCAGTAAAACTCCAAAATATGCATTATTTCAGGCATTATTAGCCATTTTTCATGTGTTGTGTGGGATTTATGTTTAAATAACTGTTATATTGAGTGTTACAGTATACAGTCATATTGATTAAAACCTACATTTTGTATTTGCAAACCATAGAAAAACAACTGTATCTAGTAAAACTAACATGTATTCCTTATCACAGGCATTTTTAGACATTTTGCACGTTTGGATTAGGAGTTATGTTGGAATACATTTTTATTGCTTTTTTCGCATTATCTCAGGATTCTAAGAACATTATAGTCATATTGAGAAAAAAACTACTTTTTGCATTTGCAAGATTTAAAAAAGCATATGCTTCGAGTGAAACCTCCAAAGATGCATTATTTCAGGCATTATTAGCTATTTTCCATGTGTGGTGTAAGACTTATGTTTAAATAACTGTCATTGAGTGTTACAGTATACAGTCATATTGAGTAAAACCTAAATTTTGTATTTGCAAACCATTAAAAAACAACTGTATTTAGTAAAACTAACAATTATTCAATATCACAGGCATTTTTAGACATTTTGCACGTTTGGATTAGGAGTTATGTTGGAATACATTTTTATTGCTTTTTTCGCATTATCTCAGGATTCTAAGACTATTATAGTCATATTGAATAAAAACTACTTTTTGCATTTGCAATATTTAAAAAAGCATATGTTTCGAGTAAAACTCCCAAAGATGCATTATTTCAGGCATTATTAGCCAATTTTCATGTGTGGTGTAGGAGTTATGTTTAAATAACTGTCATATTGAGTGTTACAGTATACAGTCATATTGACTAAACCCTCATTTTTGTATTTGCAAACCATAAAAAAAACCTATATCTAGTAAAACTCACATTTATTCAATATCACAGGCATTTTTAGACATTTTGAACGTTTGAATTAGGAATTATGTTGGAATACCTTTTAATTGCTTTTTTTCCATTATCTCAGGATTCTAAGTACATTACTGTCAAATTAGTAGAAAAATACTTTTTGTTTTCGCCAACCTTACCAAATGTTTTTTTTTTCCATAAAAACTCTCAAAGATACATTTCTTCAGGCATTTTTAGACATGTTGCATTTCTACTTTTGGAGTTATGTTTCAAAAACTGTCATTTTGAGTGTGACCAATATGAGGCCAGGAAAACCTAATTTTTGTATTTGTGAACCTCTCCAAAATACCTGATTCTGTTAAAACTCACATAAATTCAATATTATAGCCTTTTTAGACAAATTTCAAGTTTGGTTTTGGGGTTATGATTATAAACCTTTCATATTTAGTATGACTGTTACACTGTTATATTGAATAAAAAAACTAACTTGTGTCTTTGCAAACCTTACAAAAAAATCATTTTTCTAGTACAACTAACAAAAATAAATATCTCTAGGCATTATTAGCCATTTTGCATGTGTTTTTTAGAAGTTATGTTTGAATACATTTTTTTTTACTTTTGCATTATGTCAGGATTGTAAGCCTTTGTAGTCATATTGAGTAAAAAACGACTTTTTGCATTTGTAATATTTAAAAAAGCATATGTTTCGAGTAAAACTCCCAAAGATGCATTATTTCAGGCATTATTAGCCGTTTTTCATGTGTGGTTTTGGAGTTATGTTTAAATAACTGTCATATTGAGTGTTACAGTATACAGTCATATTGAGTAAAACCTCATTTTTGTTTTTGCAAACTATAAAAAAAACAACTGTGTCTAGTAAAACTCACATGTATTCAATATCACAGGTATTTTTAGACATTTTGCACGTTTGGATTAGGAGTTATGTTTTTATTGCTTTTTTCGCAGTATCTCAGGAATCTAACAACATTGCAGTCGTTGAGTAAAAGACAACTCTTCGCATTTGCAAAATTTAAAAAAGCTTATGCTTCGAGTAAAACTCCCAAAGATGCATTATTTCAGACATTATTAGCATTTTTTTATGTGTGGTGTAGGGGTTATGTTTAAATAACTGTCATATTGAGTGTTAAATTATACGGTCATATTGAGTAAAACCTCATTTTTGTATTTGCAAACCATCAAAAAAAACTGTATCTAGTAAAACTCACATGTATTCAATATCACAGGCATTTTTAGACATTTTGAACGTTTGAATTAGGAATTATGTTGGAATACATTTGTATTGCTTTTTTCGCATTATCTCAGGATTCCAAGTACATTACTGTCAAATTAGTAGAAAAATACTTTTTGTTTTCGCCAACCTTACCAAATGTTTTTTTTTTCCAGAAAAACTCTCAAAGATACATTTCTTCAGGCATTTTTAGACATGTTGCATTTCTACTTTTTCAGAACTACCAAAAATACACATCTCTAGGCATTATCAGCCATTTTGCATGTCGTTTTTAGAAGTTATGTTTGAATACATTTTTATTACTTTTTTCGCATGATGTCAGGATTGTAAGACTTTGTAGTCAATATGAGTAAAAAAGTACTTTTGGCATTTGCAATATTTAAAAAAGGATATGTATCGAGTAAAACTCCCAAAGATGCATTATTTCAGGCATTATTAGTAATGTTTCATGTGTTGTGTAGGATTTATGTTTAAATAACTGTTATATTGAGTGTTACAGTATACAGTCATATTGAGTAAAACCTCATTTTTGTTTTTGCAAACTATAAAAAAAAACAACTGTGTCTAGTAAATCTAACATTTATTCAATATTACAGGCATTTTTAGACATTTTGCACGTTTGGATTAGGAGTTATGTTGGAATACATTTTTTTGTTTGTTTTTTTCGCATTATCTCAGGATTCTAAGAACATTATAGACATATTGAGTAAAAAACTACTTTTTGCATTCGCAAGATTTAAAAAAAGCATATGCTTAGAGTAAAACTCCCAAAGATGCATTATTTCAGGCATTATTAGCCATTTTTCATGTGTGGTGTAGGAGTTATGTTTAAATAACTGTCATATTGAGTGTTACAGTTTACAGTCATATTGAGTAAAACCTAGTTTTTGTATTTGTGATTCTTTCCAAAATACCCAATTATGTTAAAACTCACATAAAATCAATATTACAGGCTTTTTTAGACAAATTTCAAGTTTGGTTTTGGAGTTATGATTATAAACCTTTCATATTTAGTATGATAGTTACACTGTTATATTGAATAAAAAAACTAACTTGTGTCTTTTCTAACCTTACAAAAGATCAATTTTCTAGTACAACTAACAAAAATACACATCTCTAGGCATTATCAGCTGTTTTTCATGCGTCGTTTGGAATTTATGTTTGAATACATTTTTATTGCTTTTTTTGCATTATCTCAGGATTCTAAGTACATTACTGTCAAAGTAAAACATTATATTTTGTATTTGCAAACCTTGCCAAATGTTTTTTTTTCAGGAAAACTCTCAAAGATGCATTTCTTCAGGCATTATTAGACATTTTGCATGTATGGTGTAGGAGTTATGTTTAAATAACTGCCATATTGAGTGTTACAGTATACAGTCAAATTGAGTAAAACCTAAATTTTGTATTTGCAAACCATAGAAAAACAACTGTATCTAGTAAAACTCACACGTATTCAATATCATAGGCATTTTTAGACATTTTGCACGTTTGGATTAGGAGTTATGTTTTTATTGCTTTTTTCGCATTATCTCAGGAATCTAAGAACATTATAATCATGTTGAGTAAAACACTACTTTTCGCATTTGCAAAATTTAAAAAAGCTTATGCTTCGAGTAAAACTCCAAAAGATGCATTATATCAGGCATCATTAGCCATTTTTCATGTGTGGTGTAGGAACTATGTTTAAATAATTGTCATATTGAGTGTTACAGTATACAGTCATATTGACTAAAACCTCATTTTTGTATTTGCAAACCATAGAAAAACAACTGCATCTAGTAAAACTCACACGTATTCAATATCATAGGCATTTTTTGACATTTTGCACGTTTGGATTAGGAATTATGTTTGAATACATTTTTATTGTTTTTTTCGCTTTATCTCCGGATTCTAAGTACATTACTGTCAAATTGAGTAAACATTTTTATTTAGTTTTTGCAAACCTTGCCAAAAGTTTTTTTTTCAGGCAAACTCCCAAAGATGCATTATTTCAGGCATTATCAGCTTTTTTTCATGTGTGGTGTAGGAGATATAATTAAATAACTGTCATATTGAGTGTAACATTATACAGTCATATTGAGTAAAACCTCATTTTTGTATTTGCAAACCATAAAAAAATACTGTATCTAGTAAAACATTTTGAACGTTGGAATACCTTTTAATTGCTTTTTTCGCATTATCTCAGGATTCTAAGTACATTACTGTCAAATTAGTAGAAAAATACTTTTTGTTTTTGCCAACCTTACCAAATGTATTTTTTCCAGAAAAACTCTCAAAGATAATATTTCTTGAGGCATTTTTAGACACGTTGCATCTCTACTTTTGGAGTTATGTTTCAAAAACTGTCATTTTGAGTGTGACCAATATGAGGCCAGGAAAACCAAATTTTTGTATTTGTGAACCTCTCCAAAATACCTGATTCTGTTAAAACTCACATATTCAATATTATAGGCTTTTTAGACAAATTTCAAGTTTGGTTTTGGAGTTATGATTATAAACCTTTTATATTTAGTATGACTGTTACACTGTTATATTGAATCAAAAAACTAACTTGTGTCTTTGCAAACCTTACAAAAGATAATTTTTCTAGTACAACCAACAAAAATACATACCTCTAGGCATTATTAGCCATTTTGCATGTGCTTTTTAGAAGTTATGTTTGAATACATTTTTTTTACTTATGTCAGGATTGTAAGCCTTTGTAGTCATATTGAATAAAAAACTACTTTTTGCATTTGCAATATTTAAAAAAAGCATATGTTTCGAGTAAAACTCCCAAATATGCATTATTTCAGGCATTATTAGCCGTTTTTCATGTGTGGTGTTGGAGTTATGTTTAAATAACTGTCATATTGAGTGTTACAGTATACAGTCATATTGAGTAAAACCTCATTTTTGTTTTTGCAAACAATAAAAAACAACAACTCTGTCTAATGAAACTCACATGTATTCAATATCACAGGCATTTTTAGACATTTTGCACGTTTGGATTAGGAGTTATGTTTTTATTGCTTTTTTCGCATTATCTCAGGAATCTAAGAACATTATAGTCATGTTGAGTAAAAAACTACTTTTTGCTTTTGCAAAATTTAAAAAAGCTAATGCTTCGAGTACAACTCCAAAAGATGCATTATTTCAGGCATTATTAGCCATTTTTCATGTGTGGTGTAGGAACTATGTTTAAATAACTGTCATATTGAGTGTTACAGTATACAGTCATATTGACTAAGACCTCATTTTTGTATTTGCAAACCATAGAAAAACAACTGTATCTAGTAAAACTAACATGTGTTCCTTATCACAGGCATTTTTAGACATTTTGCACGTTTGGATTAGGAATTATGTTTGAATACATTTTTATTGTTTTTTTCGCTTTATCTCGGGATTCTAAGTACATTACTGTCAAATTAAATAAAAAATTATATTTTGTTTTTGCAAACCTTGCCAAATGTTTTTTTTTTCAGGAAAACTCTCAAAGATGCATTTCTTCAGGCATTATTAGACATTTTGCATGTGTGGTGTAGGAGTTATGTTTAAATAACTGTCAAATTGAGTGTTAAAGTATACAGTCATATTGAGTAAAACCTAAATTTTGTATTTGCAAGCCATAGAACTGTATCTAGTAAAACGAACATTAATTCAATATCACAGACATTTTTAGACATTTTGCACGTTTGGATTAGGAATTATGATGGAATACATTTACATTTTTTGTTTTCGCTTTATCTCAGGATTCTAAGTACATTACTGTCAAATTGGTAAAAAACTACTTTTTGCATTTGCAATATTTAAATAAGCATATGTTTCGAGTAAAACTCCCAAAGATGCATTATTTCAAGCATTATTAGCCATTTTGCATGTGTAGTGTAGGAGTAATGTTTAAATAACTGTCATATTTAGTGTTACAGTATACAGTCATATTGAGTAAAACCTAAATTTTGTATTTGCAAACCATAAAAAAACATCTGTAACTAGTAAAACTAACAATTATTCAATATCACAGGCATTTCTAGACATTTTGCACTATTGGATTAGGAATTATGTTGGAATACATTTTTTTTTTGCTTTTTTCGCATTATCTCAGGATTCTAAGAACATTATAATCATGTTGAGTAAAAAACTACTTTTTGCATTTGCAAAATTTAAAAAAGCATTTGCTTCCAGTAAAACTCCCAAAGATGCATTATTTCAGGCACTATTAGCCATTTTTCATGTGTTGTGTAGGATTTATGTTTAAATAACTGATATATTGAGTGTTACAGTATACAGTCATATTGACTAAAACCTCATTTTTGTATTTGCAAACCATAGAAAAACAACTGTATCTAGTAAAACTCACATGTATTCAATATCATAGGCATTTTTAGACATTTTGCACGTTTGGATTAGGAATTATGTTGGAATACATTTTTATTGTTTTTTTTCGCTTTATCTCAGGATTCTAAGAACATTGTCAAATTGAGTAAAAAATTATATTTTGTTTTTTCAGGAAAACTCTCAAAGATGCATTTTTTCAGGCATTATTAGACATTGTGCATGCATATTTTGGGAGTTTTGTTTCAAAAACCGTCATTTTGAGTGTGACCAATATGAGGCCCGTACAATTGACCACTAAATGGTAACACCCCAATAAGTTTTTCAACTTGTTTAAGTCGGGGTCCACGCTAATCAATTCATGGTTAAAAAAAAGTGATTTCCTTCACCGAGCATCAAACCCGGATCGCAACGGTGAGCGCATTGAATCCTAACCACTAGACTGTACCATCAAGTACAGCCAGGAACAACACTTTACGTTACTAACCAATATAAATAAACCATTTATATATACACGTCAGTAGGCTAAATGAAACTCTTCAACATAACATTTCAATATGTATATATATTTCCCAATGGTTCAACCGCCACCTGCCCGAATCTATTTAAAATCTATTTTTTCGTCAATTCACCCGCCCGACCTGCTGTTTATCCGCGGACTCCACGGTTGTGACCGTAAACCGCGCATCTCTACTAGATACAGTTGTTTTTTTATTGTTTGCAAAGACAAAGATTTGGTTTTACTCAATATGACTGTATACAATATGACAGTTATTTTTACATAACTCTTACACCACACATGAAAAATGGCTAATAATGCCTGAAAAAATGCACCTTTGGGAGTTTTACTCGAAACATATGCTTTTTTAAATCTTGCAAATGCAAAAAGTAGTTTTTTACTCAATATGACGATAATGTTCTTAGAATCTTGAGATAATGTGACAAAAGCAATAAAAATGTTTTCAAACATCCCTTCTAAACAACAAATGCAAAATGACTAATAATGCCTGGAGATATGTATCTTTGTTAGCGGTACTAGAAAAATAACATTTTGTAAAAAGTATGTTTTTACTCAATTTGACAAGAATGTTCATACAATTCTGATATATTGCAAAAAAAAAGCAATACAAATGTATTCCATCATAATTCCTAATCCAAACGTGCAAAATGTGATGTAGGAACTATGTTTAAATAACTGTCATATTGAGTGTTACAGTATACTGTCATATTGACTAAAATCTCATTTTTGTATTTGCAAACCATAGAAAAACAACTGCATCTAGTAAAACTCGCACGTATTCAATATCATAGGCATTTTTAGACATTTTGCACGTTTGGATTAGGAATTATGTTTGAATACATTTTTATTGTTTTTTTCCTGCTTTATCTCAGGATTCTAAGTATATTACTGTCAAATTGAGTAAAAAAAATGCATTTTGTTTTTGCAAACCTTGCCAAATGTTTTTTTCTTCAGGAAAACTCTCAAAGATGAATTTCTTCAGGCATTATTAGTGACCAATATGAGGCCAGTAAAACCCAATGTTTGTATTTGTGATTCTTTCCAAAATACCAGTTTCTGGTAAAACTCACATAAATTCAATATTACAGGCTTTTTTAGACAAATTTCAAGTTTGGTTTTGGGGTTATGATTATAAACCTTTCTTATTGAATATGACAGTTACACTGTTATATTGCATAAAAAAACAACTTTTGTCTTTGCTAACCTTACAAAAGATCATTTTTCTAGTACAACTAACACAATTACACATCTCTACGCATCATTAGCCATTTTTCATGTGTTGTTTAGAAGTTATGTTTGAATACATTTTATTGCTTTTTTTTGCATTATCTCAGGATTCTAAGTACATTACTGTCAAATTGAGTAAAAAATTATATTTTGTTATTGCAAACCTTGCCAAATGTTTTTTTTCCAGGAAAACTCTCAAAGATGCATTTCTTCAGGCATTATTAGACATTTTCCATGTGTGTTGTAGGAGTTATGTTTAAATAACTGTCATATTGAGTGTTACAGTATACAGTCACATTGAGTAAAATCTAAATTTTTTATTTGCAAACCATAGAAAAACAACTGTATCTAGTAAAACTCACACGTATTCAATATCAAAGGCATTTTTAGACATTTTGCACGTTTGGATTAGGAATTATTATTTTATTGCTTTTTTCACATTATCTTAGGAATCTAAGAACTTTATAGTCATGTTGAGTAAAAAACTACTTTTTGCATTTTCAAAATTTAAAAAAGCTTATGCTTTGAGTAAAACTCCCAAAGATGCATTATTTCAGGCATTATTAGACATTTTTCATGTGTGGTGTAGGAGTTATGTTTAAACAACTGTCATATTGAGTGTTACATTATACAGTCATATTGAGTAAAACCTCATTTTTGTATTTGCAAACCATAAAAAAAACCTATATTTAGTAAAACTCACATTTATTCAATATCACAGGCATTTTTAAACATTTTTAAGTTTGAATTAGGAATTATGTTGGAATACCTTTTAATTGCTTTTTTTGCATTATCTCAGGATTCTAAGTACATTACTGTCAAATTAGTAGAAAAATACTTTTTGTTTTCGCCAACCTTACCAAATGTTTTTTTTTCCAGAAAATTCTCAAAGATACATTTCTTCAGGCATTTTTAGACATGTTGCATTTCTACTTTTGGAGTTATGTTTCAAAAACTGTCATTTTGAGTGTGACCAATATGAGGCCAGAAAAACCTAATTTTTGTATTTGTCAACCTCTCCAAAATACCTGATTCTGTTAAAACTCACATAAATTCAATATTATAGGCTTTTTAGACAAATTTCAAGTTTGGTTTTGGAGTTATGATTATAAACCTTTCATATTTAGTATGACTGTTACACAGTTATATTGAATAAAAAAACTAACTTGTGTCTTTGCAAACCTTACAAAAGATCATTTTTCTAGTACAACTAACAAAAATACATATCTCTAGGCATTATTAGCCATTTTGCATGTGTTTTTTAGAAGTTATGTTTGAATACATTTTTTTTAACTTTTTTTGCATTATGTCAGGATTGTAAGCCTTTGTAGTCATATTGAGTAAAAAACGACTTTTTGCATTTGCAATATTTAAAAAAGCATATGTTTCGAGTAAAACTCCCAAAGATGCATTATTTCAGGCATTATTAGCCGTTTTTCATGTGTGGTGTTAGAGTTATGTTTAAATAACTGTCATATTGAGTGTTACAGTATACAGTCATATTGAGTAAAACCTCTTTTTTTTTTTTTTGCAAACTATAAAAAAAAAACTATGTCTAGTAAAACTCACATGTATTCAATATCACAGGCATTTTTAGACATTTTGCACGTTTGGATTAGGAGTTATGTTGGAATACATTTGTATTGCTTTTTTCGCATTATCTCAGGATTCCAAGTACATTACTGTCAAATTAGTAGAAAAATACTTTTTGTTTTCGCCAACCTTACCAAATGTTTTTTTTTTCCAGAAAAACTCTCAAAGATACATTTCTTCAGCCATTATTAGACATGTTGCATTTCTACTTTTGGAGTTATGTTTCAAAAACTGTAATTTTGAGTGTGACCAATATGAGGCCAGGAAAACACAATTTTTGTATTTGTGAACCTCTCCAAAATACCTGATTCCGTTAAAACTCACATGAATTCAATATTACAGGATTTTTTAGACAAATTTCAAGTTTGGTTTTGGAGTTATGATTATAAACCTTTCATAATTAATATGACAGTTACACTGTTATATTGAATAAAAAAAACTAACTTGTGTCTTTGCAAACCTTACAAAAGATTATTTTTCTAGTACAACTTACAAAAATACACATCTCTAGAAATTATCTGCCATTTTGCATGTGGTTTTTAGAAGTTATGTTTGAATACAATTTTATTACTTTTTTCGCATTATATCAGGATTGTAAGACTTTGTAGTCATATTGAGTAAAAAACTACTTTTGGCCTTTGCAATATTTAAAAAAGGATATGTATCGAGTAAAACTCCCAAAGATGCATTATTTCAGGCATTATTAGCAATGTTTCATGTGTTGTGTAGGATTTATGTTTAAATAACTGTTATATTGAGTGTTAAAGTATACAGTCATATTGAGTAAAACCTCATTTTTGTTTTTGCAAACTATAAAAAAAAACAACTGTGTCTAGTTAATCTAACATTTATTCAATATTACAGGCATTTTTAGATTTTTTGCACGTTTGGATTAGGAGTTATGTTGGAATACATTTTTTGTTTGTTTTTTTCTTATTATCTCAGGATTCTAAGAACATTATAGACATATTGAGTAAAAACTACTTTTTGCATTTGCAAGATTTAAAAAAAGCATATGCTTCGAGTAAAACTCCCAAAGATGCATTATTTAAGGCATTATTAGCCATTTTTCATGTATTGTGTAGGAGTTATGTTTAAATAACTGTCATATTGAGTGTTACAGTATACAGTCATATTGAGTAAAACCTAGTTTTTGTATTTGTGATTCTTTCCAAAATACCCGATTCCGTTAAAACTCACATAAATTCAATATTACAGGCTTTTTTAGACAAATTTCAAGTTTGGTTTTGGAGTTATGATTATAAACCTTTCATATTTAGTATGATAGTTACACTGTTATATTGAATAAAAAAACTAACTTGTGTCTTTGCTAACCTTACAAAAATCAAATTTCTAGTACAACTAACAAAAATACACATCTCTAGGCATTATCAGCCGTTTTTCATGCGTCGTTTGGAATTTATTTTTGAATACATTTTTATTGCTTTTTTTGCATTATCTCAGGATTCTAAGTATAATACTGTCAAAGTAAAAAATTATATTTTGTTTTTGCAAACCTTGCCAAATGTTTTTTTTTTCAGGAAAACTCTCAAAGATGCATTTCTTCAGGCATTATTATTCATTTTGCATGTGTGTTTTTGGAGTTATGTTTAAATAACTGTCATATTGAGTGTTACAGTATACATTCACATTGAGTAAAATCTAAATTTTGTATTTGCAAACTATAGAAAAACAACTGTAGCTAGTAAAACTCACACGTATTCAATATCATAGGCATTTTTAGACATGATGATGAGGTGGCGACTTGTCCAGGGTGTACCCTGCCTTCCGCCCGATTGTAGCTGAGATAGGCGCCAGCGCCCCCCGCGACCCCGAAAGGGAATAAGCGGTAGAAAATGGATGGATGGATGGATTTTTAGACATTTTGCACGTTTGGATTAGGAGTTATGTTTTTATTGCTTTTTTCGAAATTATCTCAGGAATCTAAGAACATTATATTCATGTTGAGTAAAAAACTACTTTTTGCATTTGCAAAATTTAAAAAAGCTTATGCTTCGAGTAAAACTCCAAAAGATGCATTATTTCAGGCATTATTAGCCATTTTTCATGTGTGATGTAGGAACTATGTTTAAATAACTGTCATATTGAGTGTTACAGTATACTGTCATATTGACTAAAATCTCATTTTTGTATTTGAAAACCATAGAAAAACAACTGCATCTAGTAAAACTCGCACGTATTCAATATCATAGGCATTTTTAGACATTTTGCACGTTTGGATTAGGAATTATGTTTGAATACATTTTTATTGTTTTTTTTCCTGCTTTATCTCAGGATTCTAAGTACATTACTGTCAAATTGAGTAAAAAAAATGCATTTTGTTTTTGCAAACCTTGCCAAATGTTTTTTTCTTCAGGAAAACTCTCAAAGATGCATTTCTTCAGGCATTATTAGACATTTTGCATGTGTGGTGTAGGAGTTATGTTTAAATAACTGTCAAATTGAGTGTTACATTATACAGTCATATTGAGTAAAACCTCATTTTTGTATTTGCAAACCATAAAAAAAAAACTGTATCTAGTAAAACTCACATTTATTCAATATCTCAGGCATTTTTAGACATTTTGACCGTTTGAATTAGGAATTATGTTGGAATACCTTTTAATTGCTTTTTTCGCAGTATCTCAGGATTCTAAATACATTACTCTCAAATTAGTAGAAAAATGCTTTTTGTTTTCGCCAACCTTACCAAATGTTTTTTTTTCCAGAAAAACTCTCAAAGATACATTTCTTCAAGCATTTTTAGACACGTTGCATTTCTACTTTTGGAGTTATGTTTCAAAAACTGTCATTTTGAGTGTGACCAATATGAGGCCAGGAAAACCAAATTTTTGTATTTGTGAACCTCCCCAAAATACCGGATTCTGTTAAAACTCACATAAATTCAATATTATGGGCTTTTTAGACACATTTCAAGTTTGGTTTTGGAGTTATGATTATAAACCTTTTATATTTAGTATGACTGTTACACTGTTCAATTGAATCAAAAAACTAACTTGTGTCTTTGCAAACCTTACAAAAAATTTTTTTTCTAGTACAACTAACAAAAATACATATCTCTAGGCATTATCAGCCATTTTGCATGTGCTTTTTAGAAGTTATGTTTGAATACATTTTTTTTTACTTATGTCAGGATTGTAAGCCTTTGTAGTCATATTGAGTAAAAAACTACTTTTTGCATTTGCAAAATTTAAAAAAGCTAATGCTTAGAGTAAAACTCCAAAAGATGCATTATTTCAGGCATTATTAGCCATTTTTCATGTGTGGTGTAGGAACTAAATAACTGTCATATTGAGTGTTACAGTATACAGTCATATTGAGAATAACCTCATTTTTGTATTTGCAAACAATAGAAAAACAACTGCATCTAGTAAAACTCACACGTATTCAATATCATAGGCATTTTAGAGATTTTGCACGTTTGGATTAGGAATTATGTTTGAATATATTTTAATTGTTTTTTTCATCAATGGTGTAGGAGTTATGTTTAAATAACTGTCATATTGAGTGTTACAGTATACAGTCAAATTGAGTAAAACCTAAATTTTGTATTTGCAAACCTTAGAAAAACAACTGTATCTAGTAAAACTCACACGTATTCAATATCATAGGCATTTTTAGATATTTTGCACGTTTGGATTAGGAGTTATATTTTTATTGCTTTTTTCGCATTATCTCAGGAATCTAAGAACATTATAATCATGTTGAGTAAAAAACTACTTTTCGCATTTGCAAAATTTAAAAAAGCTTATGTTTCGAGTAAAACTCCAAAAGATGCATTATATCAGGCATTATTAGACATTTTTCATGTGTGGTGTAGGAACTATGTTTAAATAATTGTCATATTGAGTGTTACAGTATACAGTCATATTGACTAAAACCTCATTTTTGTATTTGCAAACCATAGAAAAACAACTGCATCTAGTAAAACTCACACGTATTCAATATCATAGGCATTTTTAGACATTTTGCACGTTTGGATTAGGAATTATATTCGAATACATTTTTATTGTTTTTTTCGCTTTGTCTCCGGATTCTAAATACATTACTGTCAAATTGAGTAAAAATTTTTTATTTAGTTTTTGCAAACCTTGCCAAATGTTTTTTTTTTTTTCACGAAAACTCCCAAAGATGCATTATTTCAGGCATTATTAGCCATCTTTCATGTGTGGTGTAGGAGTTATGTTTAAATGACTGTCATATTGAGTGTTACATTATACAGTCATATTGAGTAAAACCTAATTTTTGTATTTGCAAACCATAAAAAAATACTGCATCTAGTAAAACATTTTGAACGTTTGAATTAGGAATTATGTTGGAATACCTTTTAATTGCTTTTGTCGCATTATCTCAGGATTCTAAGTACATTACTGTCAAATTAGTAGAAAAATAATTTTTGTTTTCGCCAACCTTACCAAATGTATTTTTTCCAGAAAAACTCTCAAAGATACATTTCTTCAGGCATTTTTAGACACGTTGCATTTCTACTTTTGGAGTTATGTTTCAAAAACTGTCATTTTGAATGTGACCAATATGAGGCCAGGAAAACCAAATTTTTGTATTTGTTAACCTCTCCAAAATACCTGATTCTGTTAAAACTCACATAAATTCAATATTATAGGCTTTTTAAACACATTTCAAGTTTGGTTTTGGAGTTATGATTATAAACCTTTCATATTTAATATGACAGTTACACTGTTATATTGCATAAAAAAACAACTTTTGTCTTTGCTAACCTTACAAAAGATCATTTTTCTAGTACAACTAACAAAATTACACATCTCTACGCATTATTAGCCATTTTTCATGTGTTGTTTAGAAGTTATGTTTGAATACATTTTTATTGCTTTTTTCACATTATCTCAGGATTCCAAGAACATTATAGTCATATTAAGTAAAAAACTACTTTTTGCATTTGCAAGATTTAAAAAAGCATATATTTCGAGTAAAAATCCAAAAGATGCATTATTTCAGGCATTATTAGCCATTTTTCATGTGTGGTGTAGGAGTTATGTTTAAATAACTGTCATATTGAGTGTTAGTATACAGTTATATTGAGTAAAACCTCATTTTTGTATTTGCAAACAATAGAAAAACAACTGTATCTAGTAAAACTCATATGTATTTAATATCACAGGCATTTTTAGACATTTTGCACGTTTGGATTAGGAATTATGTTGGAATATATTTTTATTGCTTTTTTCGCATTATCTCAGGATTATAAGTACATTACAGTCAAATTTAGTAAAAAAAATACTTTCTGTTTTTGCAAACATTACCAAATGGGTTTTTTTTCCATTAAAACTCTCAAAGATACATATCTTCAGGCATTATTAGACATTTAGCATTTCTACTTTTGGAGTTATGTTTCAAAAACGGTCATTTTGAGTGTGACCAATATGAGGCCAGTAAAACCTAATTGTTGTATTTGTGAACCTTTCCAAAATACCTGATTCTGTTAAAACTCACATGAATTCAATATTACAGGATTTTTTAGACAAATTTCAAGTTTGGTTTTGGAGTTATGATTATAAACCTTTCATAATTAATATGACAGTTACACTGTTATATTGAATAAAAAAAACTAACTTGTGTCTTTGCAAACCTTACAAAAGATTATTTTTCTAGTACAACTAACAAAAATACACATCTCTAGGCATTATCAGCAATTTTTCATGTGCTGTTTAGAAGTTATGTTTGAATACAACTTTATTACTTTTTTCGCATTATGTCAGGATTGTAAGAACATTATTGTCATATTAAGTAAAAAACGCCTTTACTCATTTGAAAGATTTAAAAAAGCATATGTTTCGAGTAAAACTCCCAAAGATGCATTATTTCAGGCATTATTAGCTATTTTTCATGTGTGGTGTAGGAGTTATGTTTAAATAACTGGCATATTAAGTGTTACAGTGTTACATATTGAGTAGAACCTAAATTTTGTATTTGCAAACCATAGAAAAACAACTGTATCTAGTAAAACTAACATTATTTCAATATCACAGGCATTTTTAGACATTTTGCACGTTTGGATTAGGAATCATATTGGAATACATTTTCATTGCTTTTTTCTTATTATCTCAGGATTCTAAGAACATTATATTCATATTGAGTAAAAAACTACTTTTTGCATTTGCAAGATTTAAAAAAGCATATATTTCGAGTAAAAATCCAAAAGATGCATTATTTCAGGCATTATTAGCCATTTTTCATGTGTGGTGTAGGAGTTATGTTTAAATAACTGTCATATTGAGTGTTACAGTATACAGTTATATTGAGTAAAACCTCATTTTTGTATTTGCAAACAATAGAAAAACAACTGTATCTAGTAAAACTCATATGTATTTAATATCACAGGCATTTTTAGACATTTTGCACGTTTGGATTAGGAGTTATGTCGGAATACATTTTTATTGCTTTTTTCGCATTATCTCAGGATTATAAGTACATTACTGTCAAATTTAGTAAAAAAATACTTTTTGTTTTCGCAAATCTTACCAAATGTTTTTTTTCCAGTAAAACTGTCTAAGATACATTTCTTCAAGCATTATTAGACATTTTGCATTTCTACTTTTTGAGTTATGTTTCAAAAACTGTCATTTTGCGTGTGACCAATATGAGGCCAGCAAAACCTAATTGTTGTATTTGTGAACATTTCCAAAATACCTGAGTCTGCTAAAACCCACATAAATTCAACATTACAGGCTTTTTTAGACAAATTTCAAGTTTGTTTTTGGAGTTATGATTATAAACCTTTCATATTTAATATGACAGTTACACTGTTATATTGAATAAAAAAAACTAACTTGTGTCTTTGCAAACCCTACAAAAGATTATTTTTCTAGTACAACTAACAAAAATACACATCCCTAGGCATTATTAGCCATTTTTCATGTGTTGTTTAGAAGTTATGTTTGAATACATTTTTCTGCTTTTTTTGCATTATCTCAGGATTCTAAGACTATTATAGTCATATTGAATAAAAAACTACTTTTTGCATCTGCAAGATTTAAAAAAGCATATGTTTCGAGTAAAACTCCCAAAGATGCATTATTTCAGGCATTATAAGCCATTTTTCATGTGTGGTGTAGGAGTTATGTTTAAATAACTGTCATATTGAGTGTTACAGTATACAGTCATATTGAGTAAAACCTCATTTTTGTATTTACAAACCATAGAAAAACAACTGTATCCAGTAAAACTCACATGTATTCAATATCACGAGCATTTTTAGACATTTTGCACGTTTGGATTAGGAATTATGTTGGAATACATTTGTATTGCTTTTTTCGCAATACAAATGTCAAATTGAGTAAAAAATTAAATTTTGTTTTTGCAAACCTTACCAAATTATTTTTTTTCAGGAAAACTCTCAAAGATGCATTTCTACAGTTATTATTAGACATTATACATGTGTATTTTTGGAG
The DNA here is from genome assembly GCF_033978795.1 of Nerophis ophidion. Taxonomy (NCBI): domain Eukaryota; kingdom Metazoa; phylum Chordata; class Actinopteri; order Syngnathiformes; family Syngnathidae; genus Nerophis; species Nerophis ophidion. The sequence continues at coordinate 127,069 of NW_026906991.1, read as the reverse complement.
TTATGTTTTAAAAACTGTAATTTTGAGTGTGACCAATATGAGGCCAGTAAAACCTAAGCTTTGTATTTGTGATTCTTTCCAAAATACCTGATTCAGGTAAAACTCACATACATTCAACATTAAGGCTTTTTAAGACAAATTTCATGTTTGGTTTTGGAGTTATTATTATAAACCTTTCACATTTAGTATGACAATCCTCCGGAGGCAGCAGACAGGTACCGTCAGGCTAAACATATTTGAAGCCTGGTATATAAAGGTTTATGCTTTTACTAACAATTTAACATTTTTCTCTGTAATATGGCACACGCTGGTGAGTGCAAGACATACTTGATCAACAGCCAACAGCCACACAGGTCACACTGACGGTGGCCGTACAAACAAATTTCACACTGTTACAAATATGCGCCACACTGTGAACCCTCATCAAACAAGAATGACAAACACATTTCGGGAGAACATCTTCACCGTAACACAAAATAAACACAAAAGAACAAATACCCAGAATGCCATGCAGCGCTACTCTTCCGGGCTACACCCCCGCAACCACCAAACCCCGCCCGCCTCAACTGACGCAAGGAGGGGGGCGGTGATGTGGGGTGGTGGCAGGGGTGTAGCCCGGAAGAGTAGCGCTGCATGGAATTCTGGGTATTTGTTCTTTTGTGTTTATTTTGTGTTACGGTAAAGATGTTCTCCCGAAATGTGTTCGTCATTCTTGTTTGATGTGGTTTCACAATATTGGCGCATATTTGTAACAGTGTTAATTTTTTTTGTACAGCTCCCGTCAGTGTGATTTGTAATGCTGTTAATCAAGTACGTCTTGTAGTCAACATTGTACAACCAACAGATCCTCGCATAACATGCGTGCGGCCCCCTCGCCATGCTGTTGGTTTGCTGAATGAGCGAACACGACAAAAGGTTGTCAAGGAAGTTGAAGGCAGTGCTGTCACAGAACCACATTAAAATGTTTGTCCGGTCGATATAGGGACAATCCATTGCGAGGGTCACAGGAAGCCTCTCGTTAAAATTGGGAGGATTCGCAAGTATGTTGCTAGGTCTGGATGGTCATTCAAAGAAGCTGAATCCACTTTTCATGTAGTTTCAGCATCCAGTGGCCCCCTATTTTAACAATTCAGAAAGAGTGTAAAATAATGGTATTTTTCTGTGGAAATACCAGCATTGTCACTTTATTAAAGTTGGTTGATCATATTAATTTGGAAAAACTCTGTAGAATAAAAGTATTTTTCTGCAAAACTGTTTGCATCAATACTTTATTAAAGGTTGTTGACCTTAATAATATTGTAAAAATCCGTAAAATTACGATATTTTTCCGCAAAACGTTTCATGAAAATTTCTGTAAATATAATGTTTTTGATTATTATTTGGTTTGCAATGTTTTACTTAAATGTTATAGTTTTCGTTTGGCAGCCGTATCTGCCAGTAGATGACAGTTTGTTTTACAGAATTTTTTTTTTTGTGTGTATAGACATTTATCTTTGTCAGTTTTACTAGAAAAAATATATTTTTTAAGGTTCTCAAACACACAAGGTACACTGTAAAAAAAAAAATCTGTAAAAAAACTAATCTACTGGTAGCTACGGCTGCCAAATGAAAACCATAAAATTAAAGTAAAACACTGTAGACCAAATAATGATCTAAAACATTATATTTACAGAAATTTTCATTAAACGTTTTGTGGAAAAATATCAACATTTTTCAGATTTTTACTAAATTGTTAAGATCAACCACCTTTAATAAAGTGACAATGCAAACAGTTCTGCAGAAAAATACCTTTTTTCTACAGAGTTTTTCCAATTAATTACGATCAACCAACTTTAATGGAGTGACAATGCTGGCGGTTCCACAGAAAAACATGATTATTTTACAGATTTTTTCTGAATTATTAAGATCAAGAGTCTCAAACTCAGTTTACCGGGGGGCTATAGTGTGTAGAAACTACGTGAAAAGTGAATTCACCTTCCTTTAATGGCAATACTTACATGGCAACATACTTGCCAATCTTTACAGGAGACTCCCTGTGACCGTAGTGAAGGGCTATCCGATATCGACTGGACAAGCATCTTTAAGGCCTGCTGTGACAGTACTGCAAGTGGTGTTTTGTTATTAGACTTTTGTGCTCGTCATAGGTTGTCCATAACATACTTGATCAACAGCTATATAGCTCACACTGACGGTGGCTGTCCAAAAAATGTTAACATTGTTACAAATATGCACCACATATTGTGAACCCACATCAAACAAGAATGACAAACACATTTTGGGAGAACATCTTCACCGTAACACAAAATAAACACAAAAGAACAAATACCCAGAATTCCATGCAGTGCTACTCTTCCGGGCTACACCCCCGCCACCACCCCACATCACCGCCCCCCTCCATGTGTCGGTTGAGGTGGGCGGGGTTTGGTGGTTGCGGGGGTGTAGCCCGGGCGAGTAGCGCTGCATGGCATTCTGGGTATTTGTTATTTTGTGTTTATTTTGTGTTACGGTGAAGATGTTCTCGCGAAATGTGTTTGTCATTCTTGTTTGATGTGGGTTCACAGTGTGGCGCATATTTGTAACAGTGTAAAATGTGTTTGTATGGCCACCGTCAGTGTGACTTGTATGGCTGTTGGAGCCAGATGAGGTGGTTCGGGCATCTGGTCAGGATGCCACCCACACCCCTCCCTAGGGAGGCGATTAGGGCATGTCCAACCGGTAGGAGGCCACGGGGAAGATCCAGGACACGCTGGGAAGACTTTGTCTCCCGGCTGGCCTGGCAACGCTTCGGGATTCCCTGGGTAGGAGCTAGACGAAGTGGCTTGGGAGTGGGAAGGCTGGGCTTTCCTGCTTAGGCTGCTGCCCCCGCGACCCGACTTCTGATAAGCGGAAGAAGATGGAGGCAATTTTGATCTTCTGGCTCTTAGATCCCAAACGCTTAAAGTCCCTGTGACACTTTTTAGTCTTTGTTACAATCAGCCGCTCTCTTTCTTCTTTCTAATGCATCAAAAAAATGTGTACTCATACCCGGAAGTAGCTTCCTTATATCCGTCCACAGACCAAACGAGACACTTCAAAATAAAAGTATGCCCACATACTGTTTAAAAGGGTGCTGCTCGTTTTTCGTATGTGGGTAACAACATTGAACTATCTATAAATGGTTGATTTTTAGAGGCTAGTAAGATAAAGTGTTGTACCTGACAAGTTTGGGCTACCTTGCTTCTGCAGCCTTCATAGGAAGTGTCACATGATGTTAGCGTGACGTTGTCTGTGACGTGTTGTATGGATTGTTTTGATTGATACTTTTATTAATAGATTGCCAAGTACAGTACATATTCCGTACAATTGACCACTAAATGGTAACACCCCAATAAGTTTTTCAACTTGTTTAAGTCGGGGTCCACGCTAATCAATTCATGGTAAAAAAAAGTGATTCCCTTGACCGAGCATCAAACCCGGATCGCGACGGTGAGCGCATTGAATCCTAACCACTAGACTGTACCATCAAGTACAGCCAGGAACAACACTTTACGTTACTAACCAATATAAATAAACCATTTATATATACACGTCAGTAGGCTAAATGAACCTCTTCAACATAACATTTAAGTATGTATATATATTTCCCAATGGTTCAACCGCCACCTGCCCGAATCTATTTAAAATATATTTTTTCGTCAAGTCACCCGCCCAACCTGCTGTTTATCCGCGGACTCCACGGTTGTGACCGTAAACCGCGCATCTCTACTAGATACAGTTGTTTTTTTATTGTTTGCAAAGACAAAAATTTGGTTTTACTCAATATGACTGTATACAATATGACAGTTATTTTTACATAACTCCTACACCACACATGAAAAATGGCTAATAATGCCTGAAAAAATGCATCTTTGGGAGTTTTACTTGAAACATATGCTTTTTTAAATCTTGCAAATGCAAAAAGTAGTTTTTTTACTTAATATGACAATAATGTTCTTAGAATCTTGAGATAATGTGACAAAAGCAATAAAAATGTTTTCAAACATCCCTTCTAAAGAACAAATGCAAAATGACTAATAATGCCTAGAGATATGTATCTTTGTTCGCGGTACTAGAAAAATTATATTTTGTAAAAAGTATGTTTTTACTCAATTTGACAAGAATGTACATACAAGTCTGAGATATTGCAAGAAAAAAGCAATACAAATGTATTCCAGCATAATTCCTAATCCAAACGTGCAAAATGTGTAAAAATGCCTGTGATATTGAATCCATTTGAGTTTTACTAGACATAGTTGTTTTTTTTATGGTTCGCAAATACAAACATTTGGTTTTACTCAATACACGGGCAAAATGTCTAATAATGCCTGAAGAAATGTATCATTTTGAGTTTTACTGGAAAAAAAAACATATAGTAAGATGTGCAAAAACAAAAAGTAATTTTTTACCCAATTTCACAGTAATGTACTGAGAATCCTGAGCTAATGCGAAAAAAGCAATGAAATGTCCTCCAACATAATTCCTAATCCAAACGTGCAAAATTTCTAAAAATGCCTGCGATATTGAATCCATGTGAGTTTTACTAGATGCAGTTGTTTTTTTATGGTTTGCAAATACAAAAATTTGGTTTTACTCAATATGACTGTATACTGTAACACTCAATATGACAGTTATTTAAACATAATTCCTACACAACACATGAACAAGGGTTAATAATGCCTGAAAGAATGCATCTTTGGGAGTTTTGCTGGAAACATATGCTTTTGTAAATCTTGCAAATGCAAAAACTAGTTTTTTACTCAATATGACAATCTATTTTTTTGGATTCCTGAGATAATGCTAAAAAAGCAATACAAATGTATTCAAACATAACTTCTAAACAACACATGCAAATTGGATAATAATGCCTACACTGTAAAAAAAAATCATATTTTTATGGTTAATTTACTCTAAATTTCTACTGTAATTTTTCTTTTTTTTTCAAATAGGTTATAAAACTGAAGAATTGAAGACATTATCTGTAAATAAACAAACTGTCTGTTATTTTAAGTAATATGCCAGTATTGACAAACTATGTATATTACTATTTTTTATTACAGAAAAATACCAAATCAATAATACATATCATTTTCTGTTTTCTCAAATTACTTTCAAATTCATGTAAAATTACAGTAATTAACTTCCATTTAACATGTACTTGTTATATAAAAGTCCATGTCCATATTAACAATCTACCAGTTTTATATGTAATTTAAAGGAATATCTTTTTTTTTTTTAATATGTACGTGTGTTTTTGTATTTACGTTGAAAAATATTTGTAGCCTGTCATATAAAGGTTTATGCTTGTACAAACAATTCAAGATTTTTCTCTGTAATATGACACACGTTGGTGAGTGCAAGACATACTTGATCTACAGCCAACAGCCACACAGGTCACACTGACGGTGGCCATACAAATATATTTAACACTGTTACAAATATGCGCCACACTGTGAACCCACATCAAACAAGAATGACAAACACATTTCACGAGAACATCTTCACCGTAACACAAAATAAACACAAAAGAACAAATACCCAGAATGCCAAGCAGCGCTACTCTTCCGGGCTACACCCCCGCAGCCACCAAACCCCGCCCACCTCAACCAACACATGGAGGGGGGCGGTGATGTGGGGTGGTGGCGGGGGTGTAGCCCGGAAGAGTAGCGCTGCATGGAATTCTGGGTATTTGTTCTTTTGTGTTTATTTTGTGTTACGGTGAAGATGTTCTCCCAAAATGTGTTTGTCATTCTTGTTTGATGTGGGTTAGCATTGTGTCGCATATTTGTAACAATGTTAAAAATTGTTGTACAGCCACTGTCAGTGTGATCTATATTGCTGTTGATCAAGTACGTCTTGTGGTCAACATTGTATGCCCTATGAACCTTTGTACAATTTGAGTGCATCTACTTTAGGCAAGCTGTTAGTTTGCTGAATTAGTGAGCACAAAGCAAGATTGTCAAGGAAGTTGAAGGCAATGTTGTCACAGGCATCACCTTAAAATGATTGTCACACTGATAAATAAACAATACTCTACGAGATACACAAGAGGTCTCTTTATATTTCGGGAGGATTGGCAAACATGTTGCTAAGTCTAGATTGCCATTCAAAGAAGGTGAATCCACTTTTCATGTAGTTTCAGCATCCGGTGGACCCTAGTTAAATTGAATTAGAAACCCCTGATCTTAACAACTCAAAAAGTCTGTAAAATAATAGCATTTTTCTGTGGTACTGCCAGCATTGTCACATCATTAAAGTTGGTTGATCTTATTAATTTGGAAAAACCCTGTGGAATAAAAGTATTTTTCTGCAAAACTATTTGCATCGTTATTTTATTAAAGGTGGTTGAATTTAATAATTTGGTAAAAGTCTGTAAAATTACGATATTTTTCCGCAAAACGTTTCATGAACATTTCTGTAAGTATGTTTTTGATTATTATTTGGTTTACAATGTTTTACTTAAATTTTATAGTTTTCGTTTGGCAGTCGTATCTGCCAGTAGATGACAGTTTTTTTTACAGAATTTTTTTTACAGTGTAGAGACATTGATCTTTTTCAGTTTTACTAGAAAAAATATATTTTTTAAGGTTCTCAAACACACAAGGTACACTGTAAAAAAAATTCTGTAAAAAAAACTGTAATCTACTGGCAGCTACGTCTACCAAATGAAAACCATAAAATTAAAGTAAAACACTGTATACCAAATAATGAACTAAAACATATTTACAGAAATTTTCATTAAACGTTTTGCGGAAAAGTATAAACAAATTTCAGATTTTTACTAAATTGTTAAGATCAAAAACCTTTAATAAAGTGACGATGCAAACAGCTCTGCTGGAAAATACCTTCATTCTACAGAGTTTTTCCAATTAGTTACGATCAACCAACTTTAATGGAGTGACAATGCTGGCAGTTCCACAGAAAAATACCATTATTTTACAGATTTTTTCTGAATTATTAAGTTCAGGGGTCTCAAACTCAGTGTACAGGGGGGCTACAGTGTGTAGAAACTACGTGAAGAGTGGATTCACCTTCTTTGAATGGCTATACCGACCTGGCAACATACTTGCCAATTTTTACAGGAGACTCCCTGTGTTTTTCTATGGTTTGCAAACAAAACATTTAGGTTTTACTCAATATGACTGTATACGGTAACACTCAATATGACGATTATTTAAACATAACTCTTACACCACAATGCAAAATGTCTAATAATGCCTAAAGAAATGCATCTTTGAGAGTTTTCCTGAAAAAAAAAAACATTTGGCAAGGTTTGCAAAAACAAAATATAATTTTTTACTCAATTTGACAGTAATGTACTTAGATTCCTGAGATAAAGCGAAAAAAACAATAAAAATGTATTCCAACATAATTCCTAATCAAAACTTGCAAAATGTCTAAAAATGCCTATGATATTGAATACATGTGAGTTTTACTAGATACAGTTGTTTTTCTATGGTTTGCAAATACAAAATTTAGGTTTTACTCAAAATGACTGTATACTGTAACACTCAATATGACAGTTATTTAAACATAACTCCTACACCACACATGAAAAATGGCTAATAATGCCTGAAATAATGGGAGTGTTACTCGAAACATATGGTTTTTTATATCTTGCAAATGCAAAAAGTAGTTTTTTACTCAATATGACTATAATGTTCTTAGAATCCTGAGATAATGCGAAGAAAAAAAAAAGGTATTCAAACATAACTTTTAATCCAAACGTGTAAAATGTCTAAAAATGCCTGTAATTTTGAATAAATGTTAGTTTTACTATATACAGTTGTTTTTTTTATAGTTTGCAAAAACAAAAATGAGGTTTTACTCAATATGACTGTATACTGTCATATTGGGCGTTACAGTATACAGTCATATTGAGTAAAACCTAGTTTTTGTATTTGTGATTCTTTCCAAAATACCCGATTCTGGTAAAACTCACATAAATTCAATATTACATGCTTTTTTAGACAAATTTCACGTTTAGTTTTGGAGTTATGATTATAAACCTTTCATATTAGTATGACGGTTACACTGTTATATTGAATAAAAAAACTAACTTGTGTCTTTGCAAACCTTACACAAGATAATGTTTCTAGTACAACTAACAAAAATACATATCTCTAGGCAACACATGCCATTTTGCATGTGTTGTTTAGAAGTTATGTTGGAATACATTTGTATTGCTTTTTTCGCATTATCTCAGGATTCTAAGACTATTATAGTTATATTGAATAAAAAACTACTTTTTGCATTTTTAAGATTTAAAAAAGCATATGTTTCGAGTAAAACTCCCATTATTTCAGGCATTATTAGCCATTTTTCATGTGTGGTGTAGGAGTTATGTTTAAATAACTGTCATATTGAGTGTTACAGTATTCAGTCATATTGAGTAAAACCTCAATTTTGTATTTGCAAACCATAGAAAAACAACTGTATCTAGTAAAACTCACAATGTTCAATATCATAGGCATTTTTAGAACTTTTGCAAGTTTTGATTAGGAATTATGTTGGAATACATTTTTATTGTTTTTTTCCTTTTATCTCAAGTATGTTGCCAGGTCGGTATAGCCATTCAAAGAAGGCTAATCCACTCTTCGCATAGTTTCTACACACTGTAGCCCCCCTGTACACTGAGTTTGAGACCCCTGAACTTAATAATTCAGAAAAAATCTGTAAAATAATGGTATTTTTCTGTGGAACTGCCATCATTGTCACTCCATTAAAGTTGGTTGATCGTAACTAATTGGAAAAACTCTGTAGAAAAAAGGTATTTTCCAGCAGAGCTGTTTGCATCGTCACTTTATTAAAGGTGGTTGATCTTAACAATTTAGTAAAAATCTGAAATTTGTTTATACTTTTCCGCAAAACGTTTAATGAAAATTTCTGTAAATATGTTTTAGTTCATTATTTGGTATACAGTGTTTTACTTTAATTTTATGGTTTTCATCTGGTAGACATAGCTGCCAGTAGATTACAGTTTTTTTTACAGAATTTTTTTTACAGTGTACCTTGTGTGTTTGAGAACCTTAAAAAATATATTTTTTCTAGTAAAACTGAAAAAGATCAATGTCTCTACACTGTAAAAAAAATTCTGTAAAAAAAAAACTGTCATCTACTGGCAGATACGACTGCCAAACGAAAACTATAAAATTTAAGTAAAACATTGTAAACCAAATAATAATCAAAAACATACTTACAGAAATTTTCATGAAACGTTTTGCGGAAAAATATCGCAATTTTACAGACTTTTACCAAATTATTAAATTCAACCACCTTTAATAAAGTAACGATGCAAATAGTTTTGCAGAAAAATACTTTTATTCCACAGGGTTTTTACAGGCTTTTTTAGACAAATTTCACGTTTAGTTTTGGAGTTATGATTATAAACCTTTCATATTTAGTATGACAGTTACACTGTTATATGGAATAAAAAAACTAACTTGTGTCTTTGCAAACCTTACAAAAGATAATTTTTCTAGTACAACTAACAAAAATACATATCTCTAGGCATTATTAGCCTATTTGCATAAGTTGTTTAGAAGTTATGTTGGAATACATTTTTATTGCTTTTTTCGCATTATCTCAGGATTCTAAGACTATTATAGTCATATTGAATAAAAAACAACTTTTTGCATTTGCAAGATTTTAAAAAGCATATGCTTCGAGTAAAACTCCAAAAGATGCATTATTTCAGGCATTATTAGCCATTTTTCATGTGTGGTGTAGGAGTTATGTTTAAATAACTGTCATATTGAGTGTTACAGTATACAGTCATATTGACTAAAACCTCATTTTTGTATTTGCAAACCATATAAAAACAACTGTATCTAGTAAAACTCACATGTATTCAATATCACAGGCATTTTTAGACATTTTGCACGTTTGGATTAGGAATTATGTTGGAATACATTTTTATTGTTTTTTTCGCTTTATCTGAGGATTCTAAGAACATTGTCAAATTGAGTAAAAAATTATATTTTGTTTTTTCAGGAAAACTCTCAAAGATGCATTTCTTCAGGCATTATTAGACATTTTGCAAGCATATTTTTGGAGTTTTGTTTCAAAAACCGTCATTTTGAGTGTGACCAATATGAGGCCCGTACAATTGACCACTAAATGGTAACACCCCAATAAGTTTTTCAACTTGTTTAAGTCGGGGTCCACGCTAATCAATTCATGATTAAAAAAAAGTGATTTCCTTCACCGAGCATCAAACCCGGATCGCGACGGTGAGCGCATTGAATCCTAACCACTAGACTGTAGCATCAAGTACAGCCAGGAGCAACACTTTACGTTACTAACCAATATAAATAAACCATTTATGTATACACGTCAGTAGGTTAAATGAAACTCTTCAACATAACATTTCACTATGTATATATATTTCCCAATGGTTCAACCGCCACCTGCCCGAATCTATTTAAAATCTATTTTTTCGTCAATTCACCCGCCCGACCTGCTGTTTATCCGCGGACTCCACGGTTGTGACCGTAAACCGCGCATCTCTACTGGATACAGTTGTTTTTTTATTGTTTGCTAATACAAAAATTTGGTTTTACTCAATATGACTGTATACAATATGACAGTTATTTTTACATAACTCCTACACCACACATGAAAAATGGCTAATAATGCCTGAAAAAATGCGCCTTTGGGAGTTTTACTCGAAACATATGCTTTTTTAAATCTTGCAAATGCAAAAAGTAGTTTTTTACTCAATATGACAATAATGTTCTTAGAATCTTTAGATAATGTGACAAAAGCAATAAAAATGTTTTCAAACATCCCTTCTAAACAACAAATGCAAAATGACTAATAATGCCTAGGGATATGTATCTTTGTTAGCGGTACTAGAAAAATTATATTTTGTAAAAAGTATGTTTTTACTCAATTTGACAAGAATGTACATACAATTCTGAGATATTGTAAAAAAAAAAAAGCAATACAAATGTATTCCATCATAATTCCTAATCCAAACGTGCAAAATGTCTAAAAATGTCTGTGATATTGAATCCATTTGAGTTTTACTAGACACAGTTGTTTTTTTATGGTTCGCAAATACAAACATTTGGTTTTACTCAATACACGGGCAAAATGTCTAATAATGCCTGAAGAAATGTATCATTTTGAGTTTTACTGGAAAAAAAACATATGGTAAGGTTTGAAAAAACAAAAAGTAATTTTTTACCCAATTTCACAATAATGTACTGAGAATCCTGAGCTAATGCGAAAAAAGCAATGAAATGTCCTCCAACATAATTCCTAATCCAAACGTGCAAAATGTCTAAAAATGCCTGCGATATTGAATCCATGTGAGTTTTACTAGATGCAGTTGTTTTTTTATGGTTTGCAAATACAAAAATTTGGTTTTACTCAATATGACTGTATACTGTAACACTCAATATGACAGTTATTTAAACATAATTCCTACACCACACATGAACAATGGCTAATAATGCCTGAAGGAATGCGTCTTTGGGAGTTTTGCTGGAAACATATGCTTTTGTAAATCTTGCAAATGCAAAAACTAGTTTTTTACTCAATATGACAATCATTTTTTTAGAATCCTGAGATAATGCTAAAAAAGCAATACAAATAAATTCAAACATAACTTCTAAACAACACATGCAAAATGGCTAATAATGCCTACACTGTAAAAAAAAAATCATATTTTTATGGTTAATTTACTTTAAATTTCTACTGTATTTTTTTTTAAATAGGTTATAAAACAGAAGAATTGAAAACATTATCTGTAAATAAACAAAATGTCTGTTATTTTAAGTAATATGCCAGTATTGACAAACTATGTATATTACTATTTTTTATTACAGAAAAATACCAAATCAATAATACATATCATTTTCTGGTTTGGTAAGGTTGGCAAAAACAAAAAGTATTTTTCTACTAATTTGACAGTAATGTACTTAGAATCCTGAGATAATGCAAAAAAAGCAATTTAAAGGTATTCCAACATAATTCCTAATTCAAACGTTCAAAATGTCTAAAAATGCCTGTGATGTTGAATAAATGTGAGTTTTACTAGATATAGTTTTTTTTATGGTTTGCAAATACAAAATTTAGCATAATTTTTTTTAAATTTTGCAAATGCAAAAAGTTGTTTTTTACTCAACATGACTACAATGCTGTTAGATTCCTGAGATAATGCAAAAAAAGCAATAAAAATGTATTCAACAAAACTCCTAATCCAAACGTGCAAAATGTCCTAAAATGCCTGTGATATTGAATTAATGTTAGTTTTACTAGATACAGTTGTTTTTCTATGGTTTGCAAATACAAAATTTAGGTTTTACTCAATGTGACTGTATACTGTAACACTCAATATGACAGTTATTTAAACATAACTCCTACACCACACATGCAAAATGTCTAATCATGCCCGAAGAAATGCATCTTTGAGAGTTTTCCTGAAAAAAAACAAACATTTGGCAATATTTGCAAAAACAAAATATAATTTTTTACTCAATTTGACAGTAATGTACTTAAAATCCTGAGATAAAGCGAAAAAAACAATAAAAATGTATTCCAACATAATTCCTAATCCAAACGTGCAAAATGTCTAAAAAAGTCTCTGATATTGAATACATGTGAGTTTTACTAGATACAGTTGTTTTTCTATGGTTTGCAAATAGAAAAATGAGGGTTTAGTCAATATGACTGTATGCTGTAACACTCAATATAACAGTTATTTAAACATAAATCCCACACAACACATGAAAAATGGCTAATATTGTCTGAAATAATGCATATTTTGGAGTTTTACTGGAAGCATATGCTTTTTTAAATTTTGCAAATGCAAAAAGTAGTTTTTTACTCAATATGACTATAATATTCTTAGAATCCTGAGATAATGCGAAAAAAGCAATAAAAATGTATTCCAACATAACTCCTAATCCAAACGTGCAAAATGTCTAAAAATGCCTGTGATAAGGAATACATGTTAGTTTTACTAGATACAGTTGTTTTTGTATGGTTTGCAAATACAAAATGTAGGTTTTACTCAATATAACTGTATACTGTAACACTCAATATGACAGTTATTTAAACATAACTCCTACACCACACATGAAAAATGGCTAATAATGCCTGAAATAATGCATCTCTGGGAGTTTTAATCGAAACATATGCTTTTTTAAATCTTGTAAATGCAATAAGTAGTTTTTATTCAATATGACTATAATAGTCCTAGAATCCTGAGATAATGCGAAAAAAGCAATAAAATGTATTCAAACATAACTTTTAAACAACACATGCAAAATGGCTAATAATGCCTAGAGATATGTATTTTTGTTAGTTGTACTAGAAAAATGATCTTTTGTAAGGTTTGCAAGGACACAAGTTAGTTTTTTTATTCCATATAACAGTGTAACTGTCATACTAAATATGAAAGGTTTATAATCATAACTCCAAAACCAAACTTGAAATTTGTCTAAAAAAGCCTGTAATATATAATTTACGTGAGTTTTACCAGAATCGGGTATTTTGGAAAGAATCACAAATACAAACATTGGGTTTTACTGGCCTCATATTGGCCACACTCAAAATGACAGTTTTTGAAACAAAACTCCAAAAATATGCATGCAAAATGTCTAATAATGCCTGAAGAAATTCATCTTTGAGAGTTTTCCTGAAAAGAAAAAAACATTTGGCAATATTTGCAAAAACAAAATATAATGTTTTACTCAATTTGACAGTAATGTACTTAGAATCCTGAGATAAAGAGAAAAAAACAATAAAAATGTATTCCAACATAATTCCTAATCCAAACGTGCAAAATGTCTAAAAAAGTCTCTGATATTGAATACATGTGAGTTTTACTAGATACAGTTGTTTTTCTATGGTTTGCAAATACAAAAATGAGGGTTTAGTCAATATGACTGTATACTGTAACACTCAATATAACAGTTATTTAAACATAAATCCCACACAACACATGAAAAATGGCTAATAATGCCTGAAATAATGCATATTTTGGAGTTTTACTGGAAGCATATGATTTTTTAAATTTTGCAAATGCAAAAAGTAGTTTTTTACTCAATATGACTATAATATTCTTAGAATCCTGAGATAATGCGAAAAAAGCAATAAAAATGTATTCCAACATAACTCCTAATCCAAACGTGCAAAATGTCTAAAAATGCCTGTGATATTGAATAATTGTTAGTTTTACTAAATACAGTTGTTTTTTTATGGTTTGCAAATACAAAATTTAGGTTTTACTCAATATGACTGTATACTGTAACACTCAATATGACAGTTATTTAAACATAAGTCTTACACCACACATGGAAAATAGCTAATAATGCCTGAAATAATGCATATTTGGGGGTTTCACTCGAAGCATATGCTTTTTTAAATCTTGCAAATGCAAAAAGTAGTTTTTTTCTCAATATGACTATAATGTTCTTAGAATCCTGAGATAATGCGAAAAAAGCAATAAAAATGTATTCCAACATAACTCCTAATCCAAACGTGCACAATGTCTAAAAATGCCTGTGATAAGGAATACATGTTAGTTTTACTAGATACAGTTGTTTTGTATGGTTTGCAAATACAAAATGTAGGTTTTACTCAATATGACTGTATACTGTAACACTCAATATGACAGTTATTTAAACATAACTCCTACACCACACATGAAAAATGGCTAATAATGCCTGAAATAATGCATCTTTGGGAGTTTTACTCGAAACATATGCTTTTTTAAATCTTGCAAATGCAAAAAGTAGTTTTTATTCAATATGACTATAATAGTCTTAGAATCCTGAGATAATGCGAAAAAAGCAATAAAATGTATTCAAACATAACTTTTAAACAACACATGCAAAATGGCTAATAATGCCTAGAGATATGTATTTTTGTTAGTTGTACTAGAAAAATGATCTTTTGTAAGGTTTGCAAAGACACAAGTTAGTTTTTTTATTCCATATAACAGTGTAACTGTCATACTAAATATGAAAGGTTTATAATCATAACTCCAAAACCAAACTTGAAATTTGTCTAAAAAAGCCTGTAATATATAATTTACGTGAGTTTTACCAGAATCGGGTATTTTGGAAAGAATCACAAATACAAACATTGGGTTTCACTGGCCTCATATTGGTCACACTCAAAATGACAGTTTTTGAAACAAAACTCCAAAATATGCATGCAAAATGTCTAATAATGCCTGAAGAAATGCATCTTTGAGAGTTTTCCTGAAAAAAAAAAAACATTTGGCAATATTTGCAAAAACAAAATATAATTTTTTACTCAATTTGACAGTAATGTACTTAGAATCCTGAGATAAAGCGAAAAAAACAATAAAAATGTATTCCAACATAATTCCTAATCCAAACGTGCAAAATGTCTAAAAAAGTCTCTGATATTGAATACATGTGAGTTTTACTGGATACAGTTGTTTTTCTATGGTTTGCAAATACAAAAATGAGGGTTTAGTCAATATGACTGTATACTGTAACACTCAATATAACAGTTATTTAAACATAAATCCCACACAACACATGAAAAATGGCTAATAATGCCTGAAATAATGCATATTTTGGAGTTTTACTGGAAGCATATGCTTTTTTAAATTTTGCAAATGCAAAAAGTAGTTTTTTACTCAATATGACTATAATATTCTTAGAATCCTGAGATAATGCGAAAAAAGCAATAAAAATGTATTCCAACATAACTCCTAATCCAAACGTGCAAAATGTCTAAAAATGCCTGTTATATTGAATAATTGTTAGTTTTACTAAATACAGTTGTTTTTTAATGGTTTGCAAATACAAAATTTAGGTTTTACTCAATATGACTGTATACTGTAACACTCAATATGACAGTTATTTAAACATAAGTCTTACACCACACATGGAAAATAGCTAATAATGCCTGAAATAATGCATCTTGGGGGTTTAACTCGAAGCATATGCTTTTTTAAATCTTGCAAATGCAAAAAGTAGTTTTTTTTCTCAATATGACTATAATGTTCTTAGAATCCTGAGATAATGCGAAAAAAGCAATAAAAATGTATTCCAACATAACTCCTAATCCAAACGTGCAAAATGTCTAAAAATGCCTGTGATAAGGAATACATGTTAGTTTCACTAGATACAGTTGTTTTTCTATGGTTTGCAAATACAAAATGTAGGTTTTAATCAATATGACTGTATACTGTAACACTCAATATAACAGTTATTTAAACATAAATCCCACACAACACATAAAAAATGGCTAATAATGCCTGGAATAATGCATATTTTGGAGTTTTACTGGAAGCATATGCTTTTTTAAATTTTGCAAGTGCAAAAAGTAGTTTTTTACTCAATATGACTATAATATTCTTAGAATCCTGAGATAATGCGAAAAAAGCAATACAATGTATTCAAACATAACTTTTAAAGAACACATGCAAAATGGCTAATAATGCCTAGAGATATGTATTTTTGTTAGTTGTACTAGAAAAATGATCTTTTGTAAGGTTTGCAAAGACACAAGTTAGTTTTTTTATTCAATATAACAGTTCAACTGTCATACTAAATATGAGAGGTTTATAATCATAACTCCAAAACTAAACGTGAAATTTGTCTAAAAAAGCCTGTAATATTGAATTTATGTGAGTTTTACCAGAATCGGGTATTTTGGAAAGAATCACAAATACAAACATTGGGTTTTACTGGCCTCATATTGGTCACACTCAAAATGACAGTTTTTGAAACAAAACTCCAAAAATATGCATGCAAAATGTCTAATAATGCCTGAAGAAATGCATCTTTGAGAGTTTTCCTGAAAAAAAAAAAACATTTGGCAATATTTGCAAAAACAAAATATAATTTTTTACTCAATTTGACAGTAATGTACTTAGAATCCTGAGATAAAGCGAAAAAAACAATAAAAATGTATTCCAACATAATTCCTAATCCAAACGTGCAAAATGTCTAAAAAAGTCTCTGATATTGAATACATGTGAGTTTTACTAGATACAGTTGTTTTTCTATGGTTTGCAAATAGAAAAATGAGGGTTTAGTCAATATTTCATAATGTTTGTATTTGTGATTCTTTCCAAAATACCCAATTCTTGTAAAACTCACGTAAATTATATATTACAGGCTTTTTTAGACAAATTTCAAGTTTGGTTTTGGAGTTATGATTATAAACCTTTCATATTTAGTATGACAGTTACACTGTTATATGGAATAAAAAAACTAACTTGTGTCTTTGCAAACCTTACAAAAGATAATTTTTCTAGTACAACTAACAAAAATACATATCTCTAGGCATTAGCCATTTTGCATGTGTTGTTTAAAAGTTATGTTTGAATACATTTTATTGCTTTTTTCGCATTATCTCAGGATTCTAAGACTATTATAGTCATATTGAATAAAAACTACTTTTTGCATTTGCAAGATTTAAAAAAGCATATGTTTCGAGTAAAACTCCCAAAGATGCATTATTTCAGGCATTATTAGCCATTTTTCATGTGTGGTGTAGGAGTTATGTTTAAATAACTATCATATTGAGTGTTACAGTATACAGTCATATTGAGTAAAACCTACATTTTGTATTTGCATACCATAGAAAAACAACTGTATCTAGTAAAACTAACATGTAATCCTTATCACAGAAATTTTTAGACATTTTGCACGTTTGGATTAGGAGTTATGTTGGAATACATTTTAATTACTTTTTTCGCATTATCTCAGGATTCTAAGAACATTATAGTCATATTGAGAAAAAAACTACTTTTTGCATTTGCAAGATTTAAAAAAGCATATGCTTCGAGTGAAACCCCCAAAGATGCATTATTTCAGGCATTATTAGCCATTTTCCATGTGTGGTGTAGGACTTATGTTTAAATAACTGTCATATTGAGTGTTACAGTATACAGTCATATTGAGTAAAACCTAAATTTTGTATTTGCAAACCATAAAAAAACAACTGTATTTAGTAAAACTAACAATTATTCAATATCACAGGAATTTTTAGACATTTTGCACGTTTGGATTAGGAATTATGATGGAATACATTTACATTTTTTGTTTTCGCTTTATCTCAGGATTCTAAGTACATTACTGTCAAATTGGTAAAAAACTACTTTTTGCATTTGCAATATTTAAATAAGCATATGTTTCGAGTAAAACTCCCAAAGATGCATTATTTCAAGCATTATTAGCCATTTTGCATGTGTAGTGTAGGAGTAATGTTTAAATAACTGTCATATTTAGTGTTACAGTATACAGTCATATTGAGTAAAACCTAAATTTTGTATTTGCAAACCATAAAAAAACATCTGTAACTAGTAAAACTAACAATTATTCAATATCACAGGCATTTCTAGACATTTTGCACTATTGGATTAGGAATTATGTTGGAATACATTTTTTTTTTGCTTTTTTCGCATTATCTCAGGATTCTAAGAACATTATAATCATGTTGAGTAAAAAACTACTTTTTGCATTTGCAAAATTTAAAAAAGCATTTGCTTCCAGTAAAACTCCCAAAGATGCATTATTTCAGGCACTATTAGCCATTTTTCATGTGTTGTGTAGGATTTATGTTTAAATAACTGATATATTGAGTGTTACAGTATACAGTCATATTGACTAAAACCTCATTTTTGTATTTGCAAACCATAGAAAAACAACTGTATCTAGTAAAACTCACATGTATTCAATATCATAGGCATTTTTAGACATTTTGCACGTTTGGATTAGGAATTATGTTGGAATACATTTTTATTGTTTTTTTTCGCTTTATCTCAGGATTCTAAGAACATTGTCAAATTGAGTAAAAAATTATATTTTGTTTTTTCAGGAAAACTCTCAAAGATGCATTTTTTCAGGCATTATTAGACATTGTGCATGCATATTTTGGGAGTTTTGTTTCAAAAACCGTCATTTTGAGTGTGACCAATATGAGGCCCGTACAATTGACCACTAAATGGTAACACCCCAATAAGTTTTTCAACTTGTTTAAGTCGGGGTCCACGCTAATCAATTCATGGTTAAAAAAAAGTGATTTCCTTCACCGAGCATCAAACCCGGATCGCAACGGTGAGCGCATTGAATCCTAACCACTAGACTGTACCATCAAGTACAGCCAGGAACAACACTTTACGTTACTAACCAATATAAATAAACCATTTATATATACACGTCAGTAGGCTAAATGAAACTCTTCAACATAACATTTCACTATGTATATATATTTCCCAATGGTTCAACCGCCACCTGCCCGAATCTATTTAAAATCTATTTTTTCGTCAATTCACCCGCCCGACCTGCTGTTTATCCGCGGACTCCACGGTTGTGACCGTAAACCGCGCATCTCTTCTAGATACAGTTGTTTTTTTATTGTTTGCAAAGACAAAGATTTGGTTTTACTCAATATGGCTTCACGGTGGCAGAGGGGTTAGTGCGTCTGCCTCACAATACGAAGGTCCTGCAGTCCTGGGTTCAAATCCAGGCTCGGGATCTTTCTGTGTGGAGTTTGCATGTTCTCCCCGTGAATGCGTGGGTTCCCTCCGGGTACTCCGGCTTCTTCCCACTTCCAAAGACATGCACCTGGGGATAGGTTGATTGGCAACACTAAATTGGCCCTAGTGTGTGAATGTTGTCTGTCTATCGGTGTTGGCCCTGCGATGAGGTGGCGACTTGTCCAGGGTGTACCCTGCCTTCCGCCCGATTGTAGCTGAGATAGGCGCCAGCGCCCCCCGCGACCCCGAAAGGGAATAAGCGGTAGAAAATGGATGGATGGATGGATGGACTGTATACAATATGACAGTTATTTTTACATAACTCTTACACCACACATGAAAAATGGCTAATAATGCCTGAACAAATGCACCTTTGGGAGTTTTACTCGAAACATATGCTTTTTTAAATCTTGCAAATGCAAAAAGTAGTTTTTTACTCAATATGACGATAATGTTCTTAGAATCTTGAGATAATGTGACAAAAGCAATAAAAATGTTTTCAAACATCCCTTCTAAACAACAAATGCAAAATGACTAATAATGCCTGGAGATATGTATCTTTGTTAGCGGTACTAGAAAAATAACATTTTGTAAAAAGTATGTTTTTACTCAATTTGACAAGAATGTTCATACAATTCTGATATATTGCAAAAAAAAAGCAATACAAATGTATTCCATCATAATTCCTAATCCAAACGTGCAAAATGTGATGTAGGAACTATGTTTAAATAACTGTCATATTGAGTGTTACAGTATACTGTCATATTGACTAAAATCTCATTTTTGTATTTGCAAACCATAGAAAAACAACTGCATCTAGTAAAACTCGCACGTATTCAATATCATAGGCATTTTTAGACATTTTGCACGTTTGGATTAGGAATTATGTTTGAATACATTTTTATTGTTTTTTTCCTGCTTTATCTCAGGATTCTAAGTATATTACTGTCAAATTGAGTAAAAAAAATGCATTTTGTTTTTGCAAACCTTGCCAAATGTTTTTTTCTTCAGGAAAACTCTCAAAGATGAATTTCTTCAGGCATTATTAGTGACCAATATGAGGCCAGTAAAACCCAATGTTTGTATTTGTGATTCTTTCCAAAATACCAGTTTCTGGTAAAACTCACATAAATTCAATATTACAGGCTTTTTTAGACAAATTTCAAGTTTGGTTTTGGGGTTATGATTATAAACCTTTCTTATTGAATATGACAGTTACACTGTTATATTGCATAAAAAAACAACTTTTGTCTTTGCTAACCTTACAAAAGATCATTTTTCTAGTACAACTAACACAATTACACATCTCTACGCATTATTAGCCATTTTTCATGTGTTGTTTAGAAGTTATGTTTGAATACATTTTATTGCTTTTTTTTGCATTATCTCAGGATTCTAAGTACATTACTGTCAAATTGAGTAAAAAATTATATTTTGTTATTGCAAACCTTGCCAAATGTTTTTTTTCCAGGAAAACTCTCAAAGATGCATTTCTTCAGGCATTATTAGACATTTTCCATGTGTGTTGTAGGAGTTATGTTTAAATAACTGTCATATTGAGTGTTACAGTATACAGTCACATTGAGTAAAATCTAAATTTTTTATTTGCAAACCATAGAAAAACAACTGTATCTAGTAAAACTCACACGTATTCAATATCAAAGGCATTTTTAGACATTTTGCACGTTTGGATTAGGAATTATTATTTTATTGCTTTTTTCACATTATCTTAGGAATCTAAGAACTTTATAGTCATGTTGAGTAAAAAACTACTTTTTGCATTTTCAAAATTTAAAAAAGCTTATGCTTTGAGTAAAACTCCCAAAGATGCATTATTTCAGGCATTATTAGACATTTTTCATGTGTGGTGTAGGAGTTATGTTTAAACAACTGTCATATTGAGTGTTACATTATACAGTCATATTGAGTAAAACCTCATTTTTGTATTTGCAAACCATAAAAAAAACCTATATTTAGTAAAACTCACATTTATTCAATATCACAGGCATTTTTAAACATTTTTAAGTTTGAATTAGGAATTATGTTGGAATACCTTTTAATTGCTTTTTTTGCATTATCTCAGGATTCTAAGTACATTACTGTCAAATTAGTAGAAAAATACTTTTTGTTTTCGCCAACCTTACCAAATGTTTTTTTTTCCAGAAAATTCTCAAAGATACATTTCTTCAGGCATTTTTAGACATGTTGCATTTCTACTTTTGGAGTTATGTTTCAAAAACTGTCATTTTGAGTGTGACCAATATGAGGCCAGAAAAACCTAATTTTTGTATTTGTCAACCTCTCCAAAATACCTGATTCTGTTAAAACTCACATAAATTCAATATTATAGGCTTTTTAGACAAATTTCAAGTTTGGTTTTGGAGTTATGATTATAAACCTTTCATATTTAGTATGACTGTTACACAGTTATATTGAATAAAAAAACTAACTTGTGTCTTTGCAAACCTTACAAAAGATCATTTTTCTAGTACAACTAACAAAAATACATATCTCTAGGCATTATTAGCCATTTTGCATGTGTTTTTTAGAAGTTATGTTTGAATACATTTTTTTTAACTTTTTTTGCATTATGTCAGGATTGTAAGCCTTTGTAGTCATATTGAGTAAAAAACGACTTTTTGCATTTGCAATATTTAAAAAAGCATATGTTTCGAGTAAAACTCCCAAAGATGCATTATTTCAGGCATTATTAGCCGTTTTTCATGTGTGGTGTTAGAGTTATGTTTAAATAACTGTCATATTGAGTGTTACAGTATACAGTCATATTGAGTAAAACCTCTTTTTTTTTTTTTTGCAAACTATAAAAAAAAAACTATGTCTAGTAAAACTCACATGTATTCAATATCACAGGCATTTTTAGACATTTTGCACGTTTGGATTAGGAGTTATGTTGGAATACATTTGTATTGCTTTTTTCGCATTATCTCAGGATTCCAAGTACATTACTGTCAAATTAGTAGAAAAATACTTTTTGTTTTCGCCAACCTTACCAAATGTTTTTTTTTTCCAGAAAAACTCTCAAAGATACATTTCTTCAGCCATTATTAGACATGTTGCATTTCTACTTTTGGAGTTATGTTTCAAAAACTGTAATTTTGAGTGTGACCAATATGAGGCCAGGAAAACACAATTTTTGTATTTGTGAACCTCTCCAAAATACCTGATTCCGTTAAAACTCACATGAATTCAATATTACAGGATTTTTTAGACAAATTTAAATTTTGGTTTTGGAGTTATGATTATAAACCTTTCATAATTAATATGACAGTTACACTGTTATATTGAATAAAAAAAACTAACTTGTGTCTTTGCAAACCTTACAAAAGATTATTTTTCTAGTACAACTTACAAAAATACACATCTCTAGAAATTATCTGCCATTTTGCATGTGGTTTTTAGAAGTTATGTTTGAATACAATTTTATTACTTTTTTCGCATTATATCAGGATTGTAAGACTTTGTAGTCATATTGAGTAAAAAACTACTTTTGGCCTTTGCAATATTTAAAAAAGGATATGTATCGAGTAAAACTCCCAAAAGATGCATTATTTCAGGCATTATTAGCAATGTTTCATGTGTTGTGTAGGATTTATGTTTAAATAACTGTTATATTGAGTGTTAAAGTATACAGTCATATTGAGTAAAACCTCATTTTTGTTTTTGCAAACTATAAAAAAAAACAACTGTGTCTAGTTAATCTAACATTTATTCAATATTACAGGCATTTTTAGATTTTTTGCACGTTTGGATTAGGAGTTATGTTGGAATACATTTTTTGTTTGTTTTTTTCTTATTATCTCAGGATTCTAAGAACATTATAGACATATTGAGTAAAAACTACTTTTTGCATTTGCAAGATTTAAAAAAAGCATATGCTTCGAGTAAAACTCCCAAAGATGCATTATTTAAGGCATTATTAGCCATTTTTCATGTATTGTGTAGGAGTTATGTTTAAATAACTGTCATATTGAGTGTTACAGTATACAGTCATATTGAGTAAAACCTAGTTTTTGTATTTGTGATTCTTTCCAAAATACCCGATTCCGTTAAAACTCACATAAATTCAATATTACAGGCTTTTTTAGACAAATTTCAAGTTTGGTTTTGGAGTTATGATTATAAACCTTTCATATTTAGTATGATAGTTACACTGTTATATTGAATAAAAAAACTAACTTGTGTCTTTGCTAACCTTACAAAAATCAAATTTCTAGTACAACTAACAAAAATACACATCTCTAGGCATTATCAGCCGTTTTTCATGCGTCGTTTGGAATTTATTTTTGAATACATTTTTATTGCTTTTTTTGCATTATCTCAGGATTCTAAGTATAATACTGTCAAAGTAAAAAATTATATTTTGTTTTTGCAAACCTTGCCAAATGTTTTTTTTTTCAGGAAAACTCTCAAAGATGCATTTCTTCAGGCATTATTATTCATTTTGCATGTGTGTTTTTGGAGTTATGTTTAAATAACTGTCATATTGAGTGTTACAGTATACATTCACATTGAGTAAAATCTAAATTTTGTATTTGCAAACTATAGAAAAACAACTGTAGCTAGTAAAACTCACACGTATTCAATATCATAGGCATTTTTAGACATGATGATGAGGTGGCGACTTGTCCAGGGTGTACCCTGCCTTCCGCCCGATTGTAGCTGAGATAGGCGCCAGCGCCCCCCGCGACCCCGAAAGGGAATAAGCGGTAGAAAATGGATGGATGGATGGATTTTTAGACATTTTGCACGTTTGGATTAGGAGTTATGTTTTTATTGCTTTTTTCGAAATTATCTCAGGAATCTAAGAACATTATATTCATGTTGAGTAAAAAACTACTTTTTGCATTTGCAAAATTTAAAAAAGCTTATGCTTCGAGTAAAACTCCAAAAGATGCATTATTTCAGGCATTATTAGCCATTTTTCATGTGTGATGTAGGAACTATGTTTAAATAACTGTCATATTGAGTGTTACAGTATACTGTCATATTGACTAAAATCTCATTTTTGTATTTGAAAACCATAGAAAAACAACTGCATCTAGTAAAACTCGCACGTATTCAATATCATAGGCATTTTTAGACATTTTGCACGTTTGGATTAGGAATTATGTTTGAATACATTTTTATTGTTTTTTTTCCTGCTTTATCTCAGGATTCTAAGTACATTACTGTCAAATTGAGTAAAAAAAATGCATTTTGTTTTTGCAAACCTTGCCAAATGTTTTTTTCTTCAGGAAAACTCTCAAAGATGCATTTCTTCAGGCATTATTAGACATTTTGCATGTGTGGTGTAGGAGTTATGTTTAAATAACTGTCAAATTGAGTGTTACATTATACAGTCATATTGAGTAAAACCTCATTTTTGTATTTGCAAACCATAAAAAAATACTGCATCTAGTAAAACATTTTGAACGTTTGAATTAGGAATTATGTTGGAATACCTTTTAATTGCTTTTGTCGCATTATCTCAGGATTCTAAGTACATTACTGTCAAATTAGTAGAAAAATAATTTTTGTTTTCGCCAACCTTACCAAATGTATTTTTTCCAGAAAAACTCTCAAAGATACATTTCTTCAGGCATTTTTAGACACGTTGCATTTCTACTTTTGGAGTTATGTTTCAAAAACTGTCATTTTGAATGTGACCAATATGAGGCCAGGAAAACCAAATTTTTGTATTTGTTAACCTCTCCAAAATACCTGATTCTGTTAAAACTCACATAAATTCAATATTATAGGCTTTTTAAACACATTTCAAGTTTGGTTTTGGAGTTATGATTATAAACCTTTCATATTTAATATGACAGTTACACTGTTATATTGCATAAAAAAACAACTTTTGTCTTTGCTAACCTTACAAAAGATCATTTTTCTAGTACAACTAACAAAATTACACATCTCTACGCATTATTAGCCATTTTTCATGTGTTGTTTAGAAGTTATGTTTGAATACATTTTTATTGCTTTTTTCACATTATCTCAGGATTCCAAGAACATTATAGTCATATTAAGTAAAAAACTACTTTTTGCATTTGCAAGATTTAAAAAAGCATATATTTCGAGTAAAAATCCAAAAGATGCATTATTTCAGGCATTATTAGCCATTTTTCATGTGTGGTGTAGGAGTTATGTTTAAATAACTGTCATATTGAGTGTTAGTATACAGTTATATTGAGTAAAACCTCATTTTTGTATTTGCAAACAATAGAAAAACAACTGTATCTAGTAAAACTCATATGTATTTAATATCACAGGCATTTTTAGACATTTTGCACGTTTGGATTAGGAATTATGTTGGAATATATTTTTATTGCTTTTTTCGCATTATCTCAGGATTATAAGTACATTACAGTCAAATTTAGTAAAAAAAATACTTTCTGTTTTTGCAAACATTACCAAATGGGTTTTTTTCCATTAAAACTCTCAAAGATACATATCTTCAGGCATTATTAGACATTTAGCATTTCTACTTTTGGAGTTATGTTTCAAAAACGGTCATTTTGAGTGTGACCAATATGAGGCCAGTAAAACCTAATTGTTGTATTTGTGAACCTTTCCAAAATACCTGATTCTGTTAAAACTCACATGAATTCAATATTACAGGATTTTTTAGACAAATTTCAAGTTTGGTTTTGGAGTTATGATTATAAACCTTTCATAATTAATATGACAGTTACACTGTTATATTGAATAAAAAAAACTAACTTGTGTCTTTGCAAACCTTACAAAAGATTATTTTTCTAGTACATCTAACAAAAATACACATCTCTAGGCATTATCAGCAATTTTTCATGTGCTGTTTAGAAGTTATGTTTGAATACAACTTTATTACTTTTTTCGCATTATGTCAGGATTGTAAGAACATTATTGTCATATTAAGTAAAAAACGCCTTTACTCATTTGAAAGATTTAAAAAAGCATATGTTTCGAGTAAAACTCCCAAAGATGCATTATTTCAGGCATTATTAGCTATTTTTCATGTGTGGTGTAGGAGTTATGTTTAAATAACTGGCATATTAAGTGTTACAGTGTTACATATTGAGTAGAACCTAAATTTTGTAATATGCAAACCATAGAAAAACAACTGTATCTAGTAAAACTAACATTATTTCAATATCACAGGCATTTTTAGACATTTTGCACGTTTGGATTAGGAATCATATTGGAATACATTTTCATTGCTTTTTTCTTATTATCTCAGGATTCTAAGAACATTATATTCATATTGAGTAAAAAACTACTTTTTGCATTTGCAATATTTAAAAAAGCATATATTTCGAGTAAAAATCCAAAAGATGCATTATTTCAGGCATTATTAGCCATTTTTCATGTGTGGTGTAGGAGTTATGTTTAAATAACTGTCATATTGAGTGTTACAGTATACAGTTATATTGAGTAAAACCTCATTTTTGTATTTGCAAACAATAGAAAAACAACTGTATCTAGTAAAACTCATATGTATTTAATATCACAGGCATTTTTAGACATTTTGCACGTTTGGATTAGGAGTTATGTCGGAATACATTTTTATTGCTTTTTTCGCATTATCTCAGGATTATAAGTACATTACTGTCAAATTTAGTAAAAAAATACTTTTTGTTTTCGCAAATCTTACCAAATGTTTTTTTTCCAGTAAAACTGTCTAAGATACATTTCTTCAAGCATTATTAGACATTTTGCATTTCTACTTTTTGAGTTATGTTTCAAAAACTGTCATTTTGCGTGTGACCAATATGAGGCCAGCAAAACCTAATTGTTGTATTTGTGAACATTTCCAAAATACCTGAGTCTGCTAAAACCCACATAAATTCAACATTACAGGCTTTTTTAGACAAATTTCAAGTTTGTTTTTGGAGTTATGATTATAAACCTTTCATATTTAATATGACAGTTACACTGTTATATTGAATAAAAAAAACTAACTTGTGTCTTTGCAAACCCTACAAAAGATTATTTTTCTAGTACAACTAACAAAAATACACATCCCTAGGCATTATTAGCCATTTTTCATGTGTTGTTTAGAAGTTATGTTTGAATACATTTTTTTGCTTTTTTTGCATTATCTCAGGATTCTAAGACTATTATAGTCATATTGAATAAAAAACTACTTTTTGCATCTGCAAGATTTAAAAAAGCATATGTTTCGAGTAAAACTCCCAAAGATGCATTATTTCAGGCATTATAAGCCATTTTTCATGTGTGGTGTAGGAGTTATGTTTAAATAACTGTCATATTGAGTGTTACAGTATACAGTCATATTGAGTAAAACCTCATTTTTGTATTTACAAACCATAGAAAAACAACTGTATCCAGTAAAACTCACATGTATTCAATATCACGAGCATTTTTAGACATTTTGCACGTTTGGATTAGGAATTATGTTGGAATACATTTGTATTGCTTTTTTCGCAATACAAATGTCAAATTGAGTAAAAAATTAAATTTTGTTTTTGCAAACCTTACCAAATTATTTTTTTTCAGGAAAACTCTCAAAGATGCATTTCTACAGTTATTATTAGACATTATACATGTGTATTTTTGGAGTTATGTTTTAAAAACTGTAATTTTGAGTGTGACCAATATGAGGCCAGTAAAACCTAAGCTTTGTATTTGTGATTCTTTCCAAAATACCTGATTCAGGTAAAACTCACATACATTCAACATTAAGGCTTTTTAAGACAAATTTCATGTTTGGTTTTGGAGTTATTATTATAAACCTTTCACATTTAGTATGACAATCCTCCGGAGGCAGCAGACAGGTACCGTCAGGCTAAACATATTTGAAGCCTGGTATATAAAGGTTTATGCTTTTACTAACAATTTAACATTTTTCTCTGTAATATGGCACACGCTGGTGAGTGCAAGACATACTTGATCAACAGCCAACAGCCACACAGGTCACACTGACGGTGGCCGTACAAACAAATTTCACACTGTTACAAATATGCGCCACACTGTGAACCCTCATCAAACAAGAATGACAAACACATTTCGGGAGAACATCTTCACCGTAACACAAAATAAACACAAAAGAACAAATACCCAGAATGCCATGCAGCGCTACTCTTCCGGGCTACACCCCCGCAACCACCAAACCCCGCCCGCCTCAACTGACGCAAGGAGGGGGGCGTTGATGTGGGGTGGTGGCAGGAGTGTAGCCCGGAAGAGTAGCGCTGCATGGAATTCTGGGTATTTGTTCTTTTGTGTTTATTTTGTGTTACGGTAAAGATGTTCTCCCGAAATGTGTTCGTCATTCTTGTTTGATGTGGTTTCACAATATTGGCGCATATTTGTAACAGTGTTAATTTTTTTTGTACAGCTCCCGTCAGTGTGATTTGTAATGCTGTTAATCAAGTACGTCTTGTAGTCAACATTGTACAACCAACAAATCCTCGCATAACATGCGTGCGGCCCCCTCGCCATGCTGTTGGTTTGCTGAATGAGCGAACACGACAAAAGGTTGTCAAGGAAGTTGAAGGCAGTGCTGTCACAGAACCACATTAAAATGTTTGTCCGGTCGATATAGGGACAATCCATTGCGAGGGTCACAGGAAGCCTCTCGTTAAAATTGGGAGGATTCGCAAGTATGTTGCTAGGTCTGGATGGTCATTCAAAGAAGCTGAATCCACTTTTCATGTAGTTTCAGCATCCAGTGGCCCCCTATTTTAACAATTCAGAAAGAGTGTAAAATAATGGTATTTTTCTGTGGAAATACCAGCATTGTCACTTTATTAAAGTTGGTTGATCATATTAATTTGGAAAAACTCTGTAGAATAAAAGTATTTTTCTGCAAAACTGTTTGCATCAATACTTTATTAAAGGTTGTTGACCTTAATAATATTGTAAAAATCCGTAAAATTACGATATTTTTCCGCAAAACGTTTCATGAAAATTTCTGTAAATATAATGTTTTTGATTATTATTTGGTTTGCAATGTTTTACTTAAATGTTATAGTTTTCGTTTGGCAGCCGTATCTGCCAGTAGATGACAGTTTGTTTTACAGAATTTTTTTTTTTGTGTGTATAGACATTTATCTTTGTCAGTTTTACTAGAAAAAATATATTTTTTAAGGTTCTCAAACACACAAGGTACACTGTAAAAAAAAAAATCTGTAAAAAAACTAATCTACTGGTAGCTACGGCTGCCAAATGAAAACCATAAAATTAAAGTAAAACACTGTAGACCAAATAATGATCTAAAACATTATATTTACAGAAATTTTCATTAAACGTTTTGTGGAAAAATATCAACATTTTTCAGATTTTTACTAAATTGTTAAGATCAACCACCTTTAATAAAGTGACAATGCAAACAGTTCTGCAGAAAAATACCTTTTTTCTACAGAGTTTTTCCAATTAATTACGATCAACCAACTTTAATGGAGTGACAATGCTGGCGGTTCCACAGAAAAACATGATTATTTTACAGATTTTTTCTGAATTATTAAGATCAAGAGTCTCAAACTCAGTTTACCGGGGGGCTATAGTGTGTAGAAACTACGTGAAAAGTGAATTCACCTTCCTTTAATGGCAATACTTACATGGCAACATACTTGCCAATCTTTACAGGAGACTCCCTGTGACCGTAGTGAAGGGCTATCCGATATCGACTGGACAAGCATCTTTAAGGCCTGCTGTGACAGTACTGCAAGTGGTGTTTTGTTATTAGACTTTTGTGCTCGTCATAGGTTGTCCATAACATACTTGATCAACAGCTATATAGCTCACACTGACGGTGGCTGTCCAAAAAATGTTAACATTGTTACAAATATGCACCACATATTGTGAACCCACATCAAACAAGAATGACAAACACATTTTGGGAGAACATCTTCACCGTAACACAAAATAAACACAAAAGAACAAATACCCAGAATTCCATGCAGTGCTACTCTTCCGGGCTACACCCCCGCCACCACCCCACATCACCGCCCCCCTCCATGTGTCGGTTGAGGTGGGCGGGGTTTGGTGGTTGCGGGGGTGTAGCCCGGGCGAGTAGCGCTGCATGGCATTCTGGGTATTTGTTATTTTGTGTTTATTTTGTGTTACGGTGAAGATGTTCTCGCGAAATGTGTTTGTCATTCTTGTTTGATGTGGGTTCACAGTGTGGCGCATATTTGTAACTGTGTAAAATTTGTTTGTATGGCCACCGTCAGTGTGACTTGTATGGCTGTTGGAGCCAGATGAGGTGGTTCGGGCATCTGGTCAGGATGCCACCCACACCCCTCCCTAGGGAGGCGATTAGGGCATGTCCAACCGGTAGGAGGCCACGGGGAAGATCCAGGACACGCTGGGAAGACTTTGTCTCCCGGCTGGCCTGGCAACGCTTCGGGATTCCCTGGGTAGGAGCTAGACGAAGTGGCTTGGGAGTGGGAAGGCTGGGCTTTCCTGCTTAGGCTGCTGCCCCCGCGACCCGACTTCTGATAAGCGGAAGAAGATGGAGGCAATTGTGATCTTCTGGCTCTTAGATCCCAAACGCTTAAAGTCCCTGTGACACTTTTTAGTCTTTGTTACAATCAGCCGCTCTCTTTCTTCTTTCTAATGCATCAAAAAAATGTGTACTCATACCCGGAAGTAGCTTCCTTATATCCGTCCACAGACCAAACGAGACACTTCAAAATAAAAGTATGCCCACATACTGTTTAAAAGGGTGCTGCTCGTTTTTCGTATGTGGGTAACAACATTGAACTATCTATAAATGGTTGATTTTTAGAGGCTAGTAAGATAAAGTGTTGTACCTGACAAGTTTGGGCTACCTTGCTTCTGCAGCCTTCATAGGAAGTGTCACATGATGTTAGCGTGACGTTGTCTGTGACGTGTTGTATGGATTGTTTTGATTGATACTTTTATTAATAGATTGCCAAGTACAGTACATATTCCGTACAATTGACCACTAAATGGTAACACCCCAATAAGTTTTTCAACTTGTTTAAGTCGGGGTCCACGCTAATCAATTCATGGTAAAAAAAAGTGATTCCCTTGACCGAGCATCAAACCCGGATCGCGACGGTGAGCGCATTGAATCCTAACCACTAGACTGTACCATCAAGTACAGCCAGGAACAACACTTTACGTTACTAACCAATATAAATAAACCATTTATATATACACGTCAGTAGGCTAAATGAACCTCTTCAACATAACATTTAACTATGTATATATATTTCCCAATGGTTCAACCGCCACCTGCCCGAATCTATTTAAAATATATTTTTTCGTCAAGTCACCCGCCCAACCTGCTGTTTATCCGCGGACTCCACGGTTGTGACCGTAAACCGCGCATCTCTACTAGATACAGTTGTTTTTTTATTGTTTGCAAAGACAAAAATTTGGTTTTACTCAATATGACTGTATACAATATGACAGTTATTTTTACATAACTCCTACACCACACATGAAAAATGGCTAATAATGCCTGAAAAAATGCATCTTTGGGAGTTTTACTTGAAACATATGCTTTTTTAAATCTTGCAAATGCAAAAAGTAGTTTTTTTACTTAATATGACAATAATGTTCTTAGAATCTTGAGATAATGTGACAAAAGCAATAAAAATGTTTTCAAACATCCCTTCTAAAGAACAAATGCAAAATGACTAATAATGCCTAGAGATATGTATCTTTGTTCGCGGTACTAGAAAAATTATATTTTGTAAAAAGTATGTTTTTACTCAATTTGACAAGAATGTACATACAAGTCTGAGATATTGCAAGAAAAAAGCAATACAAATGTATTCCAGCATAATTCCTAATCCAAACGTGCAAAATGTGTAAAAATGCCTGTGATATTGAATCCATTTGAGTTTTACTAGACATAGTTGTTTTTTTTATGGTTCGCAAATACAAACATTTGGTTTTACTCAATACACGGGCAAAATGTCTAATAATGCCTGAAGAAATGTATCATTTTGAGTTTTACTGGAAAAAAAAACATATAGTAAGATGTGCAAAAACAAAAAGTAATTTTTTACCCAATTTCACAGTAATGTACTGAGAATCCTGAGCTAATGCGAAAAAAGCAATGAAATGTCCTCCAACATAATTCCTAATCCAAACGTGCAACATTTCTAAAAATGCCTGCGATATTGAATCCATGTGAGTTTTACTAGATGCAGTTGTTTTTTTATGGTTTGCAAATACAAAAATTTGGTTTTACTCAATATGACTGTATACTGTAACACTCAATATGACAGTTATTTAAACATAATTCCTACACAACACATGAACAAGGGTTAATAATGCCTGAAAGAATGCATCTTTGGGAGTTTTGCTGGAAACATATGCTTTTGTAAATCTTGCAAATGCAAAAACTAGTTTTTTACTCAATATGACAATCTATTTTTTTGGATTCCTGAGATAATGCTAAAAAAGCAATACAAATGTATTCAAACATAACTTCTAAACAACACATGCAAATTGGATAATAATGCCTACACTGTAAAAAAAAATCATATTTTTATGGTTAATTTACTCTAAATTTCTACTGTAATTTTTCTTTTTTTTTCAAATAGGTTATAAAACTGAAGAATTGAAGACATTATCTGTAAATAAACAAACTGTCTGTTATTTTAAGTAATATGCCAGTATTGACAAACTATGTATATTACTATTTTTTATTACAGAAAAATACCAAATCAATAATACATATCATTTTCTGTTTTCTCAAATTACTTTCAAATTCATGTAAAATTACAGTAATTAACTTCCATTTAACATGTACTTGTTATATAAAAGTCCATGTTCATATTAACAATCTACCAGTTTTATATGTAATTTAAAGGAATATCTTTTTTTTTTTTAATATGTACGTGTGTTTTTGTATTTACGTTGAAAAATATTTGTAGCCTGTCATATAAAGGTTTATGCTTGTACAAACAATTCAAGATTTTTCTCTGTAATATGACACACGTTGGTGAGTGCAAGACATACTTGATCTACAGCCAACAGCCACACAGGTCACACTGACGGTGGCCATACAAATATATTTAACACTGTTACAAATATGCTCCACACTGTGAACCCACATCAAACAAGAATGACAAACACATTTCACGAGAACATCTTCACCGTAACACAAAATAAACACAAAAGAACAAATACCCAGAATGCCAAGCAGCGCTACTCTTCCGGGCTACACCCCCGCAGCCACCAAACCCCGCCCACCTCAACCAACACATGGAGGGGGGCGGTGATGTGGGGTGGTGGCGGGGGTGTAGCCCGGAAGAGTAGCGCTGCATGGAATTCTGGGTATTTGTTCTTTTGTGTTTATTTTGTGTTACGGTGAAGATGTTCTCCCAAAATGTGTTTTTCATTCTTGTTTGATGTGGGTTAGCATTGTGTCGCATATTTGTAACAATGTTAAAAATTGTTGTACAGCCACTGTCAGTGTGATCTATATTGCTGTTGATCAAGTACGTCTTGTGGTCAACATTGTATGCCCTATGAACCTTTGTACAATTTGAGTGCATCTACTTTAGGCAAGCTGTTAGTTTGCTGAATTAGTGAGCACAAAGCAAGATTGTCAAGGAAGTTGAAGGCAATGTTGTCACAGGCATCACCTTAAAATGATTGTCACACTGATAAATAAACAATACTCTACGAGATACACAAGAGGTCTCTTTATATTTCGGGAGGATTGGCAAACATGTTGCTAAGTCTAGATTGCCATTCAAAGAAGGTGAATCCACTTTTCATGTAGTTTCAGCATCCGGTGGACCCTAGTTAAATTGAATTAGAAACCCCTGATCTTAACAACTCAAAAAGTCTGTAAAATAATAGCATTTTTCTGTGGTACTGCCAGCATTGTCACATCATTAAAGTTGGTTGATCTTATTAATTTGGAAAAACC
This sequence comes from Nerophis ophidion, assembly GCF_033978795.1. Taxonomy (NCBI): domain Eukaryota; kingdom Metazoa; phylum Chordata; class Actinopteri; order Syngnathiformes; family Syngnathidae; genus Nerophis; species Nerophis ophidion. The sequence continues at coordinate 92,708 of NW_026906991.1, read as the reverse complement.
CTGTGGAATAAAAGTATTTTTCTGCAAAACTATTTGCATCGTTATTTTATTAAAGGTGGTTGAATTTAATAATTTGGTAAAAGTCTGTAAAATTACGATATTTTTCCGCAAAACGTTTCATGAACATTTCTGTAAGTATGTTTTTGATTATTATTTGGTTTACAATGTTTTACTTAAATTTTATAGTTTTCGTTTGGCAGTCGTATCTGCCAGTAGATGACAGTTTTTTTTACAGAATTTTTTTTACAGTGTAGAGACATTGATCTTTTTCAGTTTTACTAGAAAAAATATATTTTTTAAGGTTCTCAAACACACAAGGTACACTGTAAAAAAAATTCTGTAAAAAAAACTGTAATCTACTGGCAGCTACGTCTACCAAATGAAAACCATAAAATTAAAGTAAAACACTGTATACCAAATAATGAACTAAAACATATTTACAGAAATTTTCATTAAACGTTTTGCGGAAAAGTATAAACAAATTTCAGATTTTTACTAAATTGTTAAGATCAAAAACCTTTAATAAAGTGACGATGCAAACAGCTCTGCTGGAAAATACCTTCATTCTACAGAGTTTTTCCAATTAGTTACGATCAACCAACTTTAATGGAGTGACAATGCTGGCAGTTCCACAGAAAAATACCATTATTTTACAGATTTTTTCTGAATTATTAAGTTCAGGGGTCTCAAACTCAGTGTACAGGGGGGCTACAGTGTGTAGAAACTACGTGAAGAGTGGATTCACCTTCTTTGAATGGCTATACCGACCTGGCAACATACTTGCCAATTTTTACAGGAGACTCCCTGTGTTTTTCTATGGTTTGCAAACAAAACATTTAGGTTTTACTCAATATGACTGTATACGGTAACACTCAATATGACGATTATTTAAACATAACTCTTACACCACAATGCAAAATGTCTAATAATGCCTAAAGAAATGCATCTTTGAGAGTTTTCCTGAAAAAAAAAAACATTTGGCAAGGTTTGCAAAAACAAAATATAATTTTTTACTCAATTTGACAGTAATGTACTTAGATTCCTGAGATAAAGCGAAAAAAACAATAAAAATGTATTCCAACATAATTCCTAATCAAAACTTGCAAAATGTCTAAAAATGCCTATGATATTGAATACATGTGAGTTTTACTAGATACAGTTGTTTTTCTATGGTTTGCAAATACAAAATTTAGGTTTTACTCAAAATGACTGTATACTGTAACACTCAATATGACAGTTATTTAAACATAACTCCTACACCACACATGAAAAATGGCTAATAATGCCTGAAATAATGGGAGTGTTACTCGAAACATATGGTTTTTTATATCTTGCAAATGCAAAAAGTAGTTTTTTACTCAATATGACTATAATGTTCTTAGAATCCTGAGATAATGCGAAGAAAAAAAAAAGGTATTCAAACATAACCTTTAATCCAAACGTGTAAAATGTCTAAAAATGCCTGTAATTTTGAATAAATGTTAGTTTTACTAGATACAGTTGTTTTTTTTATAGTTTGCAAAAACAAAAATGAGGTTTTACTCAATATGACTGTATACTGTCATATTGGGCGTTACAGTATACAGTCATATTGAGTAAAACCTAGTTTTTGTATTTGTGATTCTTTCCAAAATACCCGATTCTGGTAAAACTCACATAAATTCAATATTACATGCTTTTTTAGACAAATTTCACGTTTAGTTTTGGAGTTATGATTATAAACCTTTCATATTAGTATGACGGTTACACTGTTATATTGAATAAAAAAACTAACTTGTGTCTTTGCAAACCTTACACAAGATAATGTTTCTAGTACAACTAACAAAAATACATATCTCTAGGCAACACATGCCATTTTGCATGTGTTGTTTAGAAGTTATGTTGGAATACATTTGTATTGCTTTTTTCGCATTATCTCAGGATTCTAAGACTATTATAGTTATATTGAATAAAAAACTACTTTTTGCATTTGCAAGATTTAAAAAAGCATATGTTTCGAGTAAAACTCCCATTATTTCAGGCATTATTAGCCATTTTTCATGTGTGGTGTAGGAGTTATGTTTAAATAACTGTCATATTGAGTGTTACAGTATTCAGTCATATTGAGTAAAACCTCAATTTTGTATTTGCAAACCATAGAAAAACAACTGTATCTAGTAAAACTCACAATGTTCAATATCATAGGCATTTTTAGAACTTTTGCAAGTTTTGATTAGGAATTATGTTGGAATACATTTTTATTGTTTTTTTCCTTTTATCTCAAGTATGTTGCCAGGTCGGTATAGCCATTCAAAGAAGGCTAATCCACTCTTCGCATAGTTTCTACACACTGTAGCCCCCCTGTACACTGAGTTTGAGACCCCTGAACTTAATAATTCAGAAAAAATCTGTAAAATAATGGTATTTTTCTGTGGAACTGCCATCATTGTCACTCCATTAAAGTTGGTTGATCGTAACTAATTGGAAAAACTCTGTAGAAAAAAGGTATTTTCCAGCAGAGCTGTTTGCATCGTCACTTTATTAAAGGTGGTTGATCTTAACAATTTAGTAAAAATCTGAAATTTGTTTATACTTTTCCGCAAAACGTTTAATGAAAATTTCTGTAAATATGTTTTAGTTCATTATTTGGTATACAGTGTTTTACTTTAATTTTATGGTTTTCATCTGGTAGACATAGCTGCCAGTAGATTACAGTTTTTTTTACAGAATTTTTTTTACAGTGTACCTTGTGTGTTTGAGAACCTTAAAAAATATATTTTTTCTAGTAAAACTGAAAAAGATCAATGTCTCTACACTGTAAAAAAAATTCTGTAAAAAAAAAACTGTCATCTACTGGCAGATACGACTGCCAAACGAAAACTATAAAATTTAAGTAAAACATTGTAAACCAAATAATAATCAAAAACATACTTACAGAAATTTTCATGAAACGTTTTGCGGAAAAATATCGCAATTTTACAGACTTTTACCAAATTATTAAATTCAACCACCTTTAATAAAGTAACGATGCAAATAGTTTTGCAGAAAAATACTTTTATTCCACAGGGTTTTTACAGGCTTTTTTAGACAAATTTCACGTTTAGTTTTGGAGTTATGATTATAAACCTTTCATATTTAGTATGACAGTTACACTGTTATATGGAATAAAAAAACTAACTTGTGTCTTTGCAAACCTTACAAAAGATAATTTTTCTAGTACAACTAACAAAAATACATATCTCTAGGCATTATTAGCCTATTTGCATAAGTTGTTTAGAAGTTATGTTGGAATACATTTTTATTGCTTTTTTCGCATTATCTCAGGATTCTAAGACTATTATAGTTATATTGAATAAAAAACAACTTTTTGCATTTGCAAGATTTTAAAAAGCATATGCTTCGAGTAAAACTCCAAAAGATGCATTATTTCAGGCATTATTAGCCCTTTTTCATGTGTGGTGTAGGAGTTATGTTTAAATAACTGTCATATTGAGTGTTACAGTATACAGTCATATTGACTAAAACCTCATTTTTGTATTTGCAAACCATATAAAAACAACTGTATCTAGTAAAACTCACATGTATTCAATATCACAGGCATTTTTAGACATTTTGCACGTTTGGATTAGGAATTATGTTGGAATACATTTTTATTGTTTTTTTCGCTTTATCTGAGGATTCTAAGAACATTGTCAAATTGAGTAAAAAATTATATTTTGTTTTTTCAGGAAAACTCTCAAAGATGCATTTCTTCAGGCATTATTAGACATTTTGCATGCATATTTTTGGAGTTTTGTTTCAAAAACCGTCATTTTGAGTGTGACCAATATGAGGCCCGTACAATTGACCACTAAATGGTAACACCCCAATAAGTTTTTCAACTTGTTTAAGTCGGGGTCCACGCTAATCAATTCATGATTAAAAAAAAGTGATTTCCTTCACCGAGCATCAAACCCGGATCGCGACGGTGAGCGCATTGAATCCTAACCACTAGTCTGTAGCATCAAGTACAGCCAGGAGCAACACTTTACGTTACTAACCAATATAAATAAACCATTTATGTATACACGTCAGTAGGTTAAATGAAACTCTTCAACATAACATTTCACTATGTATATATATTTCCCAATGGTTCAACCGCCACCTGCCCGAATCTATTTAAAATCTATTTTTTCGTCAATTCACCCGCCCGACCTGCTGTTTATCCGCGGACTCCACGGTTGTGACCGTAAACCGCGCATCTCTACTGGATACAGTTGTTTTTTTATTGTTTGCTAATACAAAAATTTGGTTTTACTCAATATGACTGTATACAATATGACAGTTATTTTTACATAACTCCTACACCACACATGAAAAATGGCTAATAATGCCTGAAAAAATGCGCCTTTGGGAGTTTTACTCGAAACATATGCTTTTTTAAATCTTGCAAATGCAAAAAGTAGTTTTTTACTCAATATGACAATAATGTTCTTAGAATCTTTAGATAATGTGACAAAAGCAATAAAAATGTTTTCAAACATCCCTTCTAAACAACAAATGCAAAATGACTAATAATGCCTAGGGATATGTATCTTTGTTAGCGGTACTAGAAAAATTATATTTTGTAAAAAGTATGTTTTTACTCAATTTGACAAGAATGTACATACAATTCTGAGATATTGTAAAAAAAAAAAAGCAATACAAATGTATTCCATCATAATTCCTAATCCAAACGTGCAAAATGTCTAAAAATGTCTGTGATATTGAATCCATTTGAGTTTTACTAGACACAGTTGTTTTTTTATGGTTCGCAAATACAAACATTTGGTTTTACTCAATACACGGGCAAAATGTCTAATAATGCCTGAAGAAATGTATCATTTTGAGTTTTACTGGAAAAAAAACATATGGTAAGGTTTGAAAAAACAAAAAGTAATTTTTTACCCAATTTCACAATAATGTACTGAGAATCCTGAGCTAATGCGAAAAAAGCAATGAAATGTCCTCCAACATAATTCCTAATCCAAACGTGCAAAATGTCTAAAAATGCCTGCGATATTGAATCCATGTGAGTTTTACTAGATGCAGTTGTTTTTTTATGGTTTGCAAATACAAAAATTTGGTTTTACTCAATATGACTGTATACTGTAACACTCAATATGACAGTTATTTAAACATAATTCCTACACCACACATGAACAATGGCTAATAATGCCTGAAGGAATGCGTCTTTGGGAGTTTTGCTGGAAACATATGCTTTTGTAAATCTTGCAAATGCAAAAACTAGTTTTTTACTCAATATGACAATCATTTTTTTAGAATCCTGAGATAATGCTAAAAAAGCAATACAAATAAATTCAAACATAACTTCTAAACAACACATGCAAAATGGCTAATAATGCCTACACTTTAAATTTCTACTGTATTTTTTTTTAAATAGGTTATAAAACAGAAGAATTGAAAAAATTATCTGTAAATAAACAAAATGTCTGTTATTTTCAGTAATATGCCAGTATTGACAAACTATGTATATTACTATTTTTTATTACAGAAAAATACCAAATCAATAATACATATCATTTTCTGGTTTGGTAAGGTTGGCGAAAACAAAAAGTATTTTTCTACTAATTTGACAGTAATGTACTTAGAATCCTGAGATAATGCAAAAAAAGCAATTTAAAGGTATTCCAACATAATTCCTAATTCAAACGTTCAAAATGTCTAAAAATGCCTGTGATGTTGAATAAATGTGAGTTTTACTAGATATAGTTTTTTTTATGGTTTGCAAATACAAAATTTAGCATAATTTTTTTTAAATTTTGCAAATGCAAAAAGTTGTTTTTTACTCAACATGACTACAATGCTGTTAGATTCCTGAGATAATGCAAAAAAAGCAATAAAAATGTATTCAACAAAACTCCTAATCCAAACGTGCAAAATGTCCTAAAATGCCTGTGATATTGAATTAATGTTAGTTTTACTAGATACAGTTGTTTTTCTATGGTTTGCAAATACAAAATTTAGGTTTTACTCAATGTGACTGTATACTGTAACACTCAATATGACAGTTATTTAAACATAACTCCTACACCACACATGCAAAATGTCTAATCATGCCCGAAGAAATGCATCTTTGAGAGTTTTCCTGAAAAAAAACAAACATTTGGCAATATTTGCAAAAACAAAATATAATTTTTTACTCAATTTGACAGTAATGTACTTAAAATCCTGAGATAAAGCGAAAAAAACAATAAAAATGTATTCCAACATAATTCCTAATCCAAACGTGCAAAATGTCTAAAAAAGTCTCTGATATTGAATACATGTGAGTTTTACTAGATACAGTTGTTTTTCTATGGTTTGCAAATAGAAAAATGAGGGTTTAGTCAATATGACTGTATGCTGTAACACTCAATATAACAGTTATTTAAACATAAATCCCACACAACACATGAAAAATGGCTAATATTGTCTGAAATAATGCATATTTTGGAGTTTTACTGGAAGCATATGCTTTTTTAAATTTTGCAAATGCAAAAAGTAGTTTTTTACTCAATATGACTATAATATTCTTAGAATCCTGAGATAATGCGAAAAAAGCAATAAAAATGTATTCCAACATAACTCCTAATCCAAACGTGCAAAATGTCTAAAAATGCCTGTGATAAGGATTACATGTTAGTTTTACTAGATACAGTTGTTTTTGTATGGTTTGCAAATACAAAATGTAGGTTTTACTCAATATAACTGTATACTGTAACACTCAATATGACAGTTATTTAAACATAACTCCTACACCACACATGAAAAATGGCTAATAATGCCTGAAATAATGCATCTCTGGGAGTTTTAATCGAAACATATGCTTTTTTAAATCTTGTAAATGCAATAAGTAGTTTTTATTCAATATGACTATAATAGTCCTAGAATCCTGAGATAATGCGAAAAAAGCAATAAAATGTATTCAAACATAACTTTTAAACAACACATGCAAAATGGCTAATAATGCCTAGAGATATGTATTTTTGTTAGTTGTACTAGAAAAATGATCTTTTGTAAGGTTTGCAAGGACACAAGTTAGTTTTTTTATTCCATATAACAGTGTAACTGTCATACTAAATATGAAAGGTTTATAATCATAACTCCAAAACCAAACTTGAAATTTGTCTAAAAAAGCCTGTAATATATAATTTACGTGAGTTTTACCAGAATCGGGTATTTTGGAAAGAATCACAAATACAAACATTGGGTTTTACTGGCCTCATATTGGCCACACTCAAAATGACAGTTTTTGAAACAAAACTCCAAAAATATGCATGCAAAATGTCTAATAATGCCTGAAGAAATTCATCTTTGAGAGTTTTCCTGAAAAAAAAAAACATTTGGCAATATTTGCAAAAACAAAATATAATTTTTTACTCAATTTGACAGTAATGTACTTAGAATCCTGAGATAAAGAGAAAAAAACAATAAAAATGTATTCCAACATAATTCCTAATCCAAACGTGCAAAATGTCTAAAAAAGTCTCTGATATTGAATACATGTGAGTTTTACTAGATACAGTTGTTTTTCTATGATTTGCAAATACAAAAATGAGGGTTTAGTCAATATGACTGTATACTGTAACACTCAATATAACAGTTATTTAAACATAAATCCCACACAACACATGAAAAATGGCTAATAATGCCTGAAATAATGCATATTTTGGAGTTTTACTGGAAGCATATGCTTTTTTAAATTTTGCAAATGCAAAAAGTAGTTTTTTACTCAATATGACTATAATATTCTTAGAATCCTGAGATAATGCGAAAAAAGCAATAAAAATGTATTCCAACATAACTCCTAATCCAAACGTGCAAAATGTCTAAAAATGCCTGTGATATTGAATAATTGTTAGTTTTACTAAATACAGTTTTTTTTTTTATGGTTTGCAAATACAAAATTTAGGTTTTACTCAATATGACTGTATACTGTAACACTCAATATGACAGTTATTTAAACATAAGTCTTACACCACACATGGAAAATAGCTAATAATGCCTGAAATAATGCATATTTGGGGGTTTCACTCGAAGCATATGCTTTTTTAAATCTTGCAAATGCAAAAAGTAGTTTTTTTCTCAATATGACTATAATGTTCTTAGAATCCTGAGATAATGCGAAAAAAGCAATAAAAATGTATTCCAACATAACTCCTAATCCAAACGTGCACAATGTCTAAAAATGCCTGTGATAAGGAATACATGTTAGTTTTACTAGATACAGTTGTTTTGTATGGTTTGCAAATACAAAATGTAGGTTTTACTCAATATGACTGTATACTGTAACACTCAATATGACAGTTATTTAAACATAACTCCTACACCACACATGAAAAATGGCTAATAATGCCTGAAATAATGCATCTTTGGGAGTTTTACTCGAAACATATGCTTTTTTAAATCTTGCAAATGCAAAAAGTAGTTTTTATTCAATATGACTATAATAGTCTTAGAATCCTGAGATAATGCGAAAAAAGCAATAAAATGTATTCAAACATAACTTTTAAACAACACATGCAAAATGGCTAATAATGCCTAGAGATATGTATTTTTGTTAGTTGTACTAGAAAAATGATCTTTTGTAAGGTTTGCAAAGACACAAGTTAGTTTTTTTATTCCATATAACAGTGTAACTGTCATACTAAATATGAAAGGTTTATAATCATAACTCCAAAACCAAACTTGAAATTTGTCTAAAAAAGCCTGTAATATATAATTTACGTGAGTTTTACCAGAATCGGGTATTTTGGAAAGAATCACAAATACAAACATTGGGTTTCACTGGCCTCATATTGGTCACACTCAAAATGACAGTTTTTGAAACAAAACTCCAAAATATGCATGCAAAATGTCTAATAATGCCTGAAGAAATGCATCTTTGAGAGTTTTCCTGAAAAAAAAAAAACATTTGGCAATATTTGCAAAAACAAAATATAATTTTTTACTCAATTTGACAGTAATGTACTTAGAATCCTGAGATAAAGCGAAAAAAACAATAAAAATGTATTCCAACATAATTCCTAATCCAAACGTGCAAAATGTCTAAAAAAGTCTCTGATATTGAATACATGTGAGTTTTACTGGATACAGTTGTTTTTCTATGGTTTGCAAATACAAAAATGAGGGTTTAGTCAATATGACTGTATACTGTAACACTCAATATAACAGTTATTTAAACATAAATCCCACACAACACATGAAAAATGGCTAATAATGCCTGAAATAATGCATATTTTGGAGTTTTACTGGAAGCATATGCTTTTTTAAATTTTGCAAATGCAAAAAGTAGTTTTTTACTCAATATGACTATAATATTCTTAGAATCCTGAGATAATGCGAAAAAAGCAATAAAAATGTATTCCAACATAACTCCTAATCCAAACGTGCAAAATGTCTAAAAATGCCTGTTATATTGAATAATTGTTAGTTTTACTAAATACAGTTGTTTTTTAATGGTTTGCAAATACAAAATTTAGGTTTTACTCAATATGACTGTATACTGTAACACTCAATATGACAGTTATTTAAACATAAGTCTTACACCACACATGGAAAATAGCTAATAATGCCTGAAATAATGCATCTTGGGGGTTTAACTCGAAGCATATGCTTTTTTAAATCTTGCAAATGCAAAAAGTAGTTTTTTTTCTCAATATGACTATAATGTTCTTAGAATCCTGAGATAATGCGAAAAAAGCAATAAAAATGTATTCCAACATAACTCCTAATCCAAACGTGCACAATGTCTAAAAATGCCTGTGATAAGGAATACATGTTAGTTTTACTAGATACAGTTGTTTTGTATGGTTTGCAAATACAAAATGTAGGTTTTACTCAATATGACTGTATACTGTAACACTCAATATGACAGTTATTTAAACATAAATCCCACACAACACATGAAAAATGGCTAATAATGCCTGAAATAATGCATCTTTGGGAGTTTTACTCGAAACATATGCTTTTTTAAATCTTGCAAATGCAAAAAGTAGTTTTTATTCAATATGACTATAATAGTCTTAGAATCCTGAGATAATGCGAAAAAAGCAATAAAATGTATTCAAACATAACTTTTAAACAACACATGCAAAATGGCTAATAATGCCTAGAGATATGTATTTTTGTTAGTTGTACTAGAAAAATGATCTTTTGTAAGGTTTGCAAAGACACAAGTTAGTTTTTTTATTCCATATAACAGTGTAACTGTCATACTAAATATGAAAGGTTTATAATCATAACTCCAAAACCAAACTTGAAATTTGTCTAAAAAAAGCCTGTAATATATAATTTACGTGAGTTTTACCAGAATCGGGTATTTTGGAAAGAATCACAAATACAAACATTGGGTTTCACTGGCCTCATATTGGTCACACTCAAAATGACAGTTTTTGAAACAAAACTCCAAAATATGCATGCAAAATGTCTAATAATGCCTGAAGAAATGCATCTTTGAGAGTTTTCCTGAAAAAAAAAAAACATTTGGCAATATTTGCAAAAACAAAATATAATTTTTTACTCAATTTGACAGTAATGTACTTAGAATCCTGAGATAAAGCGAAAAAAACAATAAAAATGTATTCCAACATAATTCCTAATCCAAACGTGCAAAATGTCTAAAAAAGTCTCTGATATTGAATACATGTGAGTTTTACTGGATACAGTTGTTTTTCTATGGTTTGCAAATACAAAAATGAGGGTTTAGTCAATATGACTGTATACTGTAACACTCAATATAACAGTTATTTAAACATAAATCCCACACAACACATGAAAAATGGCTAATAATGCCTGAAATAATGCATATTTTGGAGTTTTACTGGAAGCATATGCTTTTTTAAATTTTGCAAATGCAAAAAGTAGTTTTTTACTCAATATGACTATAATATTCTTAGAATCCTGAGATAATGCGAAAAAAGCAATGAAAATGTATTCCAACATAACTCCTAATCCAAACGTGCAAAATGTCTAAAAATGCCTGTTATATTGAATAATTGTTAGTTTTACTAAATACAGTTGTTTTTTAATGGTTTGCAAATACAAAATTTAGGTTTTACTCAATATGACTGTATACTGTAACACTCAATATGACAGTTATTTAAACATAAGTCTTACACCACACATGGAAAATAGCTAATAATGCCTGAAATAATGCATCTTGGGGGTTTAACTCGAAGCATATGCTTTTTTAAATCTTGCAAATGCAAAAAGTAGTTTTTTTTCTCAATATGACTATAATGTTCTTAGAATCCTGAGATAATGCGAAAAAAGCAATAAAAATGTATTCCAACATAACTCCTAATCCAAACGTGCAAAATGTCTAAAAATGCCTGTGATAAGGAATACATGTTAGTTTCACTAGATACAGTTGTTTTTCTATGGTTTGCAAATACAAAATGTAGGTTTTAATCAATATGACTGTATACTGTAACACTCAATATAACAGTTATTTAAACATAAATCCCACACAACACATAAAAAATGGCTAATAATGCCTGAAATAATGCATATTTTGGAGTTTTACTGGAAGCATATGCTTTTTTAAATTTTGCAAATGCAAAAAGTAGTTTTTTACTCAATATGACTATAATATTCTTAGAATCCTGAGATAATGCGAAAAAAGCAATAAAAATGTATTCCAACATAACTCCTAATTTAAACGTGCAAAATGTCTAAAAATGCCTGTGATAAGGAATACATGTTAGTATTACTAGATACAGTTGTTTTTCTATGGTTTGCAAATACAAAATGTAGGTTTTACTCAATATGACTGTATACTGTAACACTCAATATGACAGTTATTTAAACATAACTCCTACACCACACATGAAAAATGGCTAATAATGCCTGAAATAATGCATCTTTGGGAGTTTTACTCGAAACATATGCTTTTTTAAATCTTGCAAATGCAAAAAGTAGTTTTTATTCAATATGACTATAATAGTCTTAGAATCCTGAGATAATGCGAAAAAAGCAATAAAATGTATTCAAACATAACTTTTAAACAACACATGCCAAATGGCTAATAATGCCTAGAGATATGTATTTTTGTTAGTTGTACTAGAAAAATGATCTTTTGTAAGGTTTGCAAAGACACAAGTTAGTTTTTTTATTCCATATAACAGTGTAACTGTCATACTAAATACGAAAGGTTTATAATCATAACTCCAAAACCAAACTTGAAATTTGTCTAAAAAAGCCTGTAATATATAATTTACGTGAGTTTTACCAGAATCGGGTATTTTGGAAAGAATCACAAATACAAACATTGGGTTTTACTGGCCACATATTGGTCACACTCAAAATGACAGTTTTTGAAACAAAACTCCAAAAACATGCATGCAAAATGTCTAATAATGCCTGAAGAAATGCATCTTTGAGAGTTTTCCTGAAAAAAAAAAAAAACATTTGGCAATATTTGCAAAAACAAAATATAATTTTTTACTCAATTTGACAGTAATGTACTTAGAATCCTGAGATAAAGCGAAAAAAACAATAAAAATGTATTCCAACATAATTCCTAATCCAAACGTGCAAAATGTCTAAAAAAGTCTCTGATATTGAATACATGTGAGTTTTACTAGATACAGTTGTTTTTCTATGGTTTGCAAATACAAAAATGAGGGTTTAGTCAATATGACTGTATACTGTAACACTCAATATAACAGTTATTTAAACATAAATCCCACACAACACATGAAAAATGGCTAATAATGCCTGAAATAATGCATATGTTGGAGTTTTACTGGAAGCATATGCTTTTTTAAATTTTGCAAATGCAAAAAGTAGTTTTTTACTCAATATGACTATAATATTCTTAGAATCCTGAGATAATGCGAAAAAAGCAATAAAAATGTATTCCAACATAACTCCTAATCCAAACGTGCAAAATGTCTAAAAATGCCTGTGATATTGAGTAAATGTTAGTTTTTCTAGATACGGTGGTTTTTCTATGGTTTGCAAATACAACATTTAGGTTTTACTCAATATGACTGTATACTGTAACACTCAATATGACAGTTATTTAAACATAAGTCTTACACCACACATGGAAAATAGCTAATAATGCCTGAAATAATGCATCTTTGGGGGTTTCACTCGAAGCATATGCTTTTTTGAATCTTGCAAATGCAAAAAGTAGTTTTTTTCTCAATATGACCATAATGTTCTTAGAATCCTGAGATAATGCGAAAAAAGCAATAAAAATGTATTCCAACATAACTCCTAATCCAAACGTGCACAATGTCTAAAAATGCCTGTGATAAGGAATACATGTTAGTTTTACTAGATACAGTTGTTTTGTATGGTTTGCAAATACAAAATGTAGGTTTTACTCAATATGACTGTATACTGTAACACTCAATATGACAGTTATTTAAACATAAATCCCACACAACACATGAAAAATGGCTAATAATGCCTGAAATAATGCATCTTTGGGAGTTTTACTCGAAACATATGCTTTTTTAAATCTTGCAAATGCAAAAAGTAGTTTTTATTCAATATGACTATAATAGTCTTAGAATCCTGAGATAATGCGAAAAAAGCAATAAAATGTATTCAAACATAACTTTTAAACAACACATGCAAAATGGCTAATAATGCCTAGAGATATGTATTTTTGTTAGTTGTACTAGAAAAATGATCTTTTGTAAGGTTTGCAAAGACACAAGTTAGTTTTTTTATTCCATATAACAGTGTAACTGTCATACTAAATATGAAAGGTTTATAATCATAACTCCAAAACCAAACTTGAAATTCGTCTAAAAAAGCCTGTAATATATAATTTACGTGAGTTTTACCAGAATCGGGTATTTTGGAAAGAATCACAAATACAAACATTGGGTTTCACTGGCCTCATATTGGTCACACTCAAAATGACAGTTTTTGAAACAAAACTCCAAAATATGCATGCAAAATGTCTAATAATGCCTGAAGAAATGCATCTTTGAGAGTTTTCCTGAAAAAAAAAAAACATTTGGCAATATTTGCAAAAACAAAATATAATTTTTTACTCAATTTGACAGTAATGTACTTAGAATCCTGAGATAAAGCGAAAAAAACAATAAAAATGTATTCCAACATAATTCCTAATCCAAACGTGCAAAATGTCTAAAAAAGTCTCTGATATTGAATACATGTGAGTTTTACTGGATACAGTTGTTTTTCTATGGTTTGCAAATACAAAAATGAGGGTTTAGTCAATATGACTGTATACTGTAACACTCAATATAACAGTTATTTAAACATAAATCCCACACAACACATGAAAAATGGCTAATAATGCCTGAAATAATGCATATTTTGGAGTTTTACTGGAAGCATATGCTTTTTTAAATTTTGCAAATGCAAAAAGTAGTTTTTTACTCAATATGACTATAATATTCTTAGAATCCTGAGATAATGCGAAAAAAGCAATAAAAATGTATTCCAACATAACTCCTAATCCAAACGTGCAAAATGTCTAAAAATGCCTGTTATATTGAATAATTGTTAGTTTTACTAAATACAGTTGTTTTTTAATGGTTTGCAAATACAAAATTTAGGTTTTACTCAATATGACTGTATACTGTAACACTCAATATGACAGTTATTTAAACATAAGTCTTACACCACACATGGAAAATAGCTAATAATGCCTGAAATAATGCATCTTGGGGGTTTAACTCGAAGCATATGCTTTTTTAAATCTTGCAAATGCAAAAAGTAGTTTTTTTTCTCAATATGACTATAATGTTCTTAGAATCCTGAGATAATGCGAAAAAAGCAATAAAAATGTATTCCAACATAACTCCTAATCCAAACGTGCACAATGTCTAAAAATGCCTGTGATAAGGAATACATGTTAGTTTTACTAGATACAGTTGTTTTGTATGGTTTGCAAATACAAAATGTAGGTTTTACTCAATATGACTGTATACTGTAACACTCAATATGACAGTTATTTAAACATAAATCCCACACAACACATGAAAAATGGCTAATAATGCCTGAAATAATGCATCTTTGGGAGTTTTACTCGAAACATATGCTTTTTTAAATCTTGCAAATGCAAAAAGTAGTTTTTATTCAATATGACTATAATAGTCTTAGAATCCTGAGATAATGCGAAAAAAGCAATAAAATGTATTCAAACATAACTTTTAAACAACACATGCAAAATGGCTAATAATGCCTAGAGATATGTATTTTTGTTAGTTGTACTAGAAAAATGATCTTTTGTAAGGTTTGCAAAGACACAAGTTAGTTTTTTTATTCCATATAACAGTGTAACTGTCATACTAAATATGAAAGGTTTATAATCATAACTCCAAAACCAAACTTGAAATTTGTCTAAAAAAAGCCTGTAATATATAATTTACGTGAGTTTTACCAGAATCGGGTATTTTGGAAAGAATCACAAATACAAACATTGGGTTTCACTGGCCTCATATTGGTCACACTCAAAATGACAGTTTTTGAAACAAAACTCCAAAATATGCATGCAAAATGTCTAATAATGCCTGAAGAAATGCATCTTTGAGAGTTTTCCTGAAAAAAAAAAAACATTTGGCAATATTTGCAAAAACAAAATATAATTTTTTACTCAATTTGACAGTAATGTACTTAGAATCCTGAGATAAAGCGAAAAAAACAATAAAAATGTATTCCAACATAATTCCTAATCCAAACGTGCAAAATGTCTAAAAAAGTCTCTGATATTGAATACATGTGAGTTTTACTGGATACAGTTGTTTTTCTATGGTTTGCAAATACAAAAATGAGGGTTTAGTCAATATGACTGTATACTGTAACACTCAATATAACAGTTATTTAAACATAAATCCCACACAACACATGAAAAATGGCTAATAATGCCTGAAATAATGCAAATTTTGGAGTTTTACTGGAAGCATATGCTTTTTTAAATTTTGCAAATGCAAAAAGTAGTTTTTTACTCAATATGACTATAATATTCTTAGAATCCTGAGATAATGCGAAAAAAGCAATAAAAATGTATTCCAACATAACTCCTAATCCAAACGTGCAAAATGTCTAAAAATGCCTGTTATATTGAATAATTGTTAGTTTTACTAAATACAGTTGTTTTTTAATGGTTTGCAAATACAAAATTTAGGTTTTACTCAATATGACTGTATACTGTAACACTCAATATGACAGTTATTTAAACATAAGTCTTACACCACACATGGAAAATAGCTAATAATGCCTGAAATAATGCATCTTGGGGGTTTAACTCGAAGCATATGCTTTTTTAAATCTTGCAAATGCAAAAAGTGGTTTTTTTTTTTCAATATGACTATAATGTTCTTAGAATCCTGAGATAATGCGAAAAAAGCAATAAAAATGTATTCCAACATAACTCCTAATCCAAACGTGCAAAATGTCTAAAAATGCCTGTGATATTGAATAATTGTTAGTTTTACTAAATACAGTTGTTTTTTAATGGTTTGCAAATACAAAATGTAGGTTTTAATCAATATGACTGTATACTGTAACACTCAATATAACAGTTATTTAAACATAAATCCCACACAACACATAAAAAATGGCTAATAATGCCTGAAATAATGCATATTTTGGAGTTTTACTGGAAGCATATGCTTTTTTAAATTTTGCAAATGCAAAAAGTAGTTTTTTACTCAATATGACTATAATATTCTTAGAATCCTGAGATAATGCGAAAAAAGCAATAAAAATGTATTCCAACATAACTCCTAATTTAAACGTGCAAAATGTCTAAAAATGCCTGTGATAAGGAATACATGTTAGTTTTACTAGATACAGTTGTTTTTCTATGGTTTGCAAATACAAAATGTAGGTTTTACTCAATATGACTGTATACTGTAACACTCAATATGACAGTTATTTAAACATAACTCCTACACCACACATGAAAAATGGCTAATAATGCCTGAAATAATGCATCTTTGGGAGTTTTACTCGAAACATATGCTTTTTTAAATCTTGCAAATGCAAAAAGTAGTTTTTATTCAATATGACTATTATAGTCTTAGAATCCTGAGATAATGCGAAAAAAGCAATAAAATGTATTCAAACATAACTTTTAAACAACACATGCCAAATGGCTAATAATGCCTAGAGATATGTATTTTTGTTAGTTGTACTAGAAAAATGATCTTTTGTAAGGTTTGCAAAGACACAAGTTAGTTTTTTTATTCCATATAACAGTGTAACTGTCATACTAAATACGAAAGGTTTATAATCATAACTCCAAAACCAAACTTGAAATTTGTCTAAAAAAGCCTGTAATATATAATTTACGTGAGTTTTACCAGAATCGGGTATTTTGGAAAGAATCACAAATACAAACATTGGGTTTTACTGGCCACATATTGGTCACACTCAAAATGACAGTTTTTGAAACAAAACTCCAAAAACATGCATGCAAAATGTCTAATAATGCCTGAAGAAATGCATCTTTGAGAGTTTTCCTGAAAAAAAAAAAACATTTGGCAATATTTGCAAAAACAAAATATAATTTTTTACTCAATTTGACAGTAATGTACTTAGAATCCTGAGATAAAGCGAAAAAAACAATAAAAATGTATTCCAACATAATTCCTAATCCAAACGTGCAAAATGTCTAAAAAAGTCTCTGATATTGAATACATGTGAGTTTTACTAGATACAGTTGTTTTTCTATGGTTTGCAAATACAAAAATGAGGGTTTAGTCAATATGACTGTATACTGTAACACTCAATATAACAGTTATTTAAACATAAATCCCACACAACACATGAAAAATGGCTAATAATGCCTGAAATAATGCATATTTTGGAGTTTTACTGGAAGCATATGCTTTTTTAAATTTTGCAAATGCAAAAAGTAGTTTTTTACTCAATATGACTATAATATTCTTAGAATCCTGAGATAATGCGAAAAAAGCAATAAAAATGTATTCCAACATAACTCCTAATCCAAACGTGCAAAATGTCTAAAAATGCCTGTGATATTGAATAATTGTTAGTTTTACTAAATACAGTTGTTTTTTAATGGTTTGCAAATACAAAATTTAGGTTTTACTCAATATGACTGTATACTGTAACACTCAATATGACAGTTATTTAAACATAAGTCTTACACCACACATGGAAAATAGCTAATAATGCCTGAAATAATGCATCTTTGGGGGTTTCACTCGAAGCATATGCTTTTTTAAATCTTGCAAATGCAAAAAGTAGTTTTTTTCTCAATATGACCATAATGTTCTTAGAATCCTAAGATAATGCGAAAAAAGCAATAAAAATGTATTCCAACATAACTCCTAATCCAAACGTGCACAATGTCTAAAAATGCCTGTGATAAGGAATACATGTTAGTTTTACTAGATACAGTTGTTTTGTATGGTTTGCAAATACAAAATGTAGGTTTTACTCAATATGACTGTATACTGTAACACTCAATATAACAGTTATTTAAACATAAATCCCACACAACACATGAAAAATGGCTAATAATGCCTGAAATAATGCATATTTTGGAGTTTTACTGGAAGCATATGCTTTTTTAAATTTTGCAAATGCAAAAAGTAGTTTTTTACTCAATATGACTATAATATTCTTAGAATCCTGAGATAATGCGAAAAAAGCAATAAAAATGTATTCCAACATAACTCCTAATCCAAACGTGCAAAATGTATAAAAATGCCTGTGATATTGAATAATTGTTAGTTTTACTAAATACAGTTGTTTTTTTATGGTTTGCAAATACAAAATTTAGGTTTTACTCAATATGACTGTATACTGTAACACTCAATATGACAGTTATTTAAACATAAGTCCTACACCACACATGGAAAATGTCTAATAATGCCTAAAATAATGCATCTTTGGGGGTTTCACTAGAAGCATATGCTTTTTTAAATCTTGCAAATGCAAAAAGTAGTTTTTTTCTCAATATGACTATAATGTTGTTAGAATCCTGAGATAATGCGAAAAAAGCAATAAAAATGTATTCCAACATAACTCCTAATCCAAACGTGCAAAATGTCTAAAAATGCCTGTGATAAGGAATACATGTTAGTTTTACTAGATACAGTTGTTTTTGTATGGTTTGCAAATACAAAATGTAGGTTTTACTCAATATGACTGTATACTGTAACACTCAATATGACAGTTATTTAAACATAACTCCTACACCACACATGAAAAATGGCTAATAATGCCTGAAATAATGCATCTTTGGGAGTTTTACTCGAAACATATGCTTTTTTAAATCTTGCAAATTCAAAAAGTAGTTTTTATTCAATATGACTATAATAGTCTTAGAATCCTGAGATAATGCGAAAAAAGCAATAAAATGTATTCAAACATAACTTTTAAATAACACATGCAAAATGGCTAATAATGCCTAGAGATATGTATTTTTGTTAGTTGTACTAGAAAAATGATCTTTTGTAAGGTTTGCAAAGACACAAGTTAGTTTTTTTATTCCATATAACAGTGTAACTGTCATACTAAATATGAAAGGTTTATAATCATAACTCCAAAACCAAACTTGAAATTTGTCTAAAAAGCCTGTAATATATAATTTACGTGAGTTTTAACAGAATCGGGTATTTTGGAAAGAATCACAAATACAAACATTGGGTTTTACTGGCCTCATATTGGTCACACTCAAAATGACAGTTTTTGAAACAAAACTCCAAAATATGCATGCAAAATGTCTAATAATGCCTGAAGAAATGCATCTTTGAGAGTTTTCCTGAAAAAAAACAAACATTTGGCAATATTTGCAAAAACAAAATATAATTTTTTACTCAATTTGACAGTAATGTACTTAGAATCCTGAGATAAAGCGAAAAAAACAATAAAAATGTATTCCAACATAATTCCTAATCCAAACGTGCGAAATGTCTAAAAAAGTCTCTGATATTGAATACATGTGAGTTTTACTAGATACAGTTGTTTTTCTATGGTTTGCAAATACAAAAATGAGGGTTTAGTCAATATGACTGTATACTGTAACACTCAATATAACAGTTAGTTAAACATAACTCCCACACAACACATGAAAAATGGCTAATAATGCCTGAAATAATGCATATTTTGGAGTTTTACTGGAAGCATATGCTTTTTTAAATTTTGCAAATGCAAAAAGTAGTTTTTTACTCAATATGACTATAATATTCTTAGAATCCTGAGATAATGCGAAAAAAGCAATAAAAATGTATTCCAACATAACTCCTAATCCAAACGTGCAAAATGTCTAAAAATGCCTGTGATATTGAATAAGTGTTAGTTTTACTAAATACAGTTGTTTTTTAATGGTTTGCAAATACAAAATTTAGGTTTTACTCAATATGACTGTATACTGTAACACTCAATATGACAGTTATTTAAACATAAGTCCTACACCACACATGGAAAATAGCTAATAATGCCTGAAATAATGCATCTTTGGGGGTTTCACTCGAAGCATATGCTTTTTTAAATCTTGCAAATGCAAAAAGTAGTTTTTTTCTCAATATGACTATAATGTTCTTAGAATCCTGAGATAATGCGAAAAAAGCAATAAAAATGTATTCCAACATAACTCCTAATCCAAACGTGCAAAAGGTCTAAAAATGCCTGTGACAAGGAATGCATGTTAGTTTTACTAGATACCGTTGTTTTTCTATGGTTTGCAAATACAAAATGTAGGTTTTAATCAATATGACTGTATACTGTAACACTCAATATGACAGTTATTTAAACATAAGTCCTACACCACACATTGAAAATGGCTAATAATGCCTGAAATAATGCATCTTTGGGGGTTTCACTCGAAGCATATGCTTTTTTAAATCTTGCAAATGCAAAAAGTAGTTTTTTTCTCAATATGACTATAATGTTCTTAGAATCCTGAGATAATGCGAAAAAAGCAATAAAAATGTATTCCAACATAACTCCTAATCCAAACGTGCAAAATGTCTAAAAATGCCTGTGATATTGAATAATTGTTAGCTTTACTAAATACAGTTGTTTTTTAATGGTTTGCAAATACAAAATTTAGGTTTTACTCAATATGACTGTATACTGTAACACTCAATATGACAGTTATTTAAACATAAGTCTTACACCACACATGGAAAATAGCTAATAATGCCTGAAATAATGCATCTTGGGGGTTTCACTCGAAGCATATGCTTTTTTAAATCTTGCAAATGCAAAAAGTAGTTTTTTTCTCAATATGACTATAATGTTCTTAGAATCCTGAGATAATGCGAAAAAAGCAATAAAAATGTATTCCAACATAACTCCTAATCCAAACGTGCAAAATGTCTAAAAATGCCTGTGATAAGGAATACATGTTAGTTTTACTAGATACAGTTGTTTTTCTATGGTTTGCAAATACAAAATGTAGGTTTTAATCAATATGACTGTATACTGTAACACTCAATATAACAGTTATTTAAACATAAATCCCACACAACACATGAAAAATGGCTAATAATGCCTGAAATAATGCATATTTTGGAGTTTTACTGGAAGCATATGCTTTTTTAAATTTTGCAAATGCAAAAAGTAGTTTTTTACTCAATATGACTATAATATTCTTAGAATCCTGAGATAATGCGAAAAAAGCAATAAAAATGTATTCCAACATAACTCCTAATCCAAACGTGCAAAATGTCCAAAAATGCCTGTGATATTGAATAATTGTTAGTTTTACTAAATACAGTTGTTTTTTAATGGTTTGCAAATACAAAATTTAGGTTTTACTCAATATGACTGTATACTGTAACACTCAATATGACAGTTATTTAAACATAAGTCTTACACCACACATGGAAAATAGCTAATAATGCCTGAAATAATGCATCTTTGGGGGTTTCACTCGAAGCATATGCTTTTTTAAATCTTGCAAATGCAAAAAGTAGTTTTTTTCTCAATATGACCATAATGTTCTTAGAATCCTGAGATAATGCGAAAAAAGCAATAAAAATGTATTCCAACATAACTCCTAATCCAAACGTGCAAAATGTCTAAAAATGCCTGTGATAAGGAATACATGTTAGTTTTACTAGATACAGTTGTTTTTCTATGGTTTGCAAATACAAAATGTAGGTTTTAATCAATATGACTGTATACTGTAACACTCAATATAACAGTTATTTAAACATAAATCCCACACAACACATGAAAAATGGCTAATAATGCCTGAAATAATGCATATTTTGGAGTTTTACTGGAAACATATGCTTTTTTAAATTTTGCAAATGCAAAAAGTAGTTTTTTACTCAATATGACTATAATATTCTTAGAATCCTGAGATAATGCGAAAAAAGCAATAAAAATGTATTCCAACATAACTCCTAATCCAAACGTGCAAAATGTATAAAAATGCCTGTGATATTGAATAATTGTTAGTTTTACTAAATACAGTTGTTTTTTTATGGTTTGCAAATACAAAATTTAGGTTTTACTCAATATGACTGTATACTGTAACACTCAATATGACAGTTATTTAAACATAAGTCCTACACCACACATGGAAAATGTCTAATAATGCCTGAAATAATGCATCTTTGGGGGTTTCACTAGAAGCATATGCTTTTTTAAATCTTGCAAATGCAAAAAGTAATTTTTTTCTCAATATGACTATAATGTTGTTAGAATCCTGAGATAATGCGAAAAAAGCAATAAAAATGTATTCCAACATAACTCCTAATCCAAACGTGCAAAATGTCTAAAAATGCCTGTGATAAGGAATACATGTTAGTTTTACTAGATACAGTTGTTTTTGTATGGTTTGCAAATACAAAATGTAGGTTTTACTCAATATGACTGTATACTGTAACACTCAATATGACAGTTATTTAAACATAACTCCTACACCACACATGAAAAATGGCTAATAATGCCTGAAATAATGCATCTTTGGGAGTTTTACTCGAAACATATGCTTTTTTAAATCTTGCAAATTCAAAAAGTAGTTTTTATTCAATATGACTATAATAGTCTTAGAATCCTGAGATAATGCGAAAAAAGCAATAAAATGTATTCAAACATAACTTTTAAACAACACATGCAAAATGGCTAATAATGCCTAGAGATATGTATTTTTGTTAGTTGTACTAGAAAAATGATCTTTTGTAAGGTTTGCAAAGACACAAGTTAGTTTTTTTATTCCATATAACAGTGTAACTGTCATACTAAATATGAAAGGTTTATAATCATAACTCCAAAACCAAACTTGAAATTTGTCTAAAAAAGCCTGTAATATATAATTTACGTGAGTTTTACCAGAATCGGGTATTTTGGAAAGAATCACAAATACAAGAAACTAGGTTTTACTCAATATGACTGTATAACATTTATTCAATATCACAGGCATTTTTAGACATTTTGCACGTTTGGATTAGGACTTTTGTTGGAATACATTTTTATTGCTTTTTTCGCTTTATCTCAGGATTCTAAGTACATTACTGTCAAATTGAGTAAAAAATTATATTTTGTTTTTGCAAACCTTACCAAATGTTTTTTTTTTTCAGGAAAACTCTCAAAGATGCCTTTTTTCAGGCATTATTAGACATTTTGCTTTCATATTTTTGGATATTTGTTTCAAAAACTGTCATTTTGAGTGTGACCAATATGAGGCCAGTAAAACCCAAAGTTTGTATTTGTGATTCTTTCCAAAATACTCGATTCTGGTAAAACTCACGTAAATTATATATTACAGGCTTTTTTAGACAAATTTCAAGTTTGGTTTTGGAGTTATGATTATAAAACTTTAATATTTAGTATGACAGTTACACTGTTATATTGAATAAAAGAACTAACTTGTGTCTTTGCTAACCTTAAAAAAGATACATTTTCTAGTACAACTAACAAAAATACACATGTCTAGACATTATCAGCCATTTTTCATGCGTTGTTTGGAAGTTATGTTTGAATACAATTTTATTGCTTTTTTCGCATTATCTCAGGATTCTGAGTACATTACTGTCAAATTGAGTAAAACATTATTTTTTGGTTTTTGCAAACCTTGCCAAATGTTTTTTTTTTTCAGGAAAACTCTCAAAGATGCATTTCTTCAGGCATTATTAGACATTTTGCATGTGTGGTGTAGGAGTTATGTTTAAATAACTGTCATATTGAGTGTTACAGTATACAGTCAAATTGAGTAAAAAATTATATTTTGTTTTTGCAAACCTTGCCAAATGTTTTTTTTCAGGAAAACTCTCAAAGATGCATTTCTTCAGGCAGTATTAGACATTTTGCATGTGTGTTTGTAGGAGTTATGTTTAAATAACTGTCATATTGAGTGTTACAGTATACAGTCATATTGACTAAAATCTCCTTTTTGTATTTGCAAACCATAGAAAAACAAATGCATTTAGTAAAACTCACACGTATTCCATATCATAGGCATTTTTAGACATTTTGCACGTTTGGATTAAGAATTATGTTTGAATACATTTTTATTGTTTTTTTGGCTTTATCTCCGGATTCTAAGTACATTACCGTCAAATTGAGTAAAAAAAAATTATTTTGTTTTTGCATACCTTCCCAAATGTTTTTTTTTTTCAGGAAAACTCTCAAAGATGCATTTCTTCCGGCATTATTAGACATTTTGCATGTGTGGTGTAGGAGTTATGTTTAAATAACTGTCAAATTGAGTGTTACATTATACAGTCATATTGTATAATGTAACTACTAGAAAAATACTTTTTGTTTTCACCAACCTAACCAAATAGTTTTTTTTCTAGAAAAACTCTCAAAGATACATTTCTTCAGGCATTTTTAGACATGTTGCATTTCTACTTTTGGAGTTATGTTTCAAAAACTGTCATTTTGAGTGTGACCAATATGAGGCCAGGAAAATATAATTGTTATATTTGTGAACCTCTCCAAAATACCTGATTCTTTTAAAACTCACATAAATTCAATATTACAGGCTTTTTAAGACAAATTTCAAGTTTGGTTTTGGAGTTATGATTATAAAACTTTAATATTTAGTATGACAGTTACACTGTTATATTGAATAAAAGAACTAACTTGTGTCTTTGCTAACCTTAAAAAAGATACATTTTCTAGTACAACTAACAAAAATACACATGTCTAGACATTATCAGCCATTTTTCATGCGTTGTTTGGAAGTTATGTTTGAATACAATTTTATTGCTTTTTTCGCATTATCTCAGGATTCTGAGTACATTACTGTCAAATTGAGTAAAACATTATTTTTTGGTTTTTGCGAACCTTGCCAAATGTTTTTTTTTTTCAGGAAAACTCTCAAAGATGCATTTCTTCAGGCATTATTAGACATTTTGCATGTGTGGTGTAGGAGTTATGTTTAAATAACTGTCATATTGAGTGTTACAGTATACAGTCACATTGAGTAAAACCTAAATTTTGTATTTGCAAACCATAGAAAAACAACTGTATCTAGTAAAACTAACATTAATTCAATATCACAGGCATTTTAGGACATTTTGCACGTTTGGATTAGGAGTTTTGTTGAATACATTTTTATTGCTTTTTTTGCATTATCTCAGGAATCTAAGAGCATTATAGTCATGTTGAGTAAAAAACAACTTTTTGCATTTGCAAAATTAAAAAAAGCTTATGCTTTGAGTAAAACTCCCAAAGATGCATTATTTCAGGCATTATTAGACATTTTTCATGTGTGGTGTAGGAGTTATGTTTAAATAACTGTCATATTGAGTATTACATTATACAGTCATATTGAGTAAAACCTCATTTTTGTATTTGCAAACCATAAAAAAAACCTATATCTAGTAAAACTCACATTTATTCAATATCACAGGCATTTTTAGACATTTTGAACGTTTGAATTAGGAATTATGTTGGAATACCTTTTAATTGCTTTTTTTCCATTATCTCAGGATTCTAAGTACATTACTGTCAAATTAGTAGAAAAATACTTTTTGTTTTCGCCAACCTTACCAAATGTTTTTTTTTTTTCCAGAAAAACTCTCAAAGATACATTTCTTCAGGCATTTTTAGACATGTTGCATTTCTACTTTTGGAGTTATGTTTCAAAAACTGTCATTTTGAGTGTGACCAATATGAGGCCAGGAAAACCTAATTTTTGTATTTGTGAACCTCTCCAAAATACCTGATTCTGTTAAAACTCACGTAAATTCAATATTATAGCCTTTTTAGACAAATTTCAAGTTTGGTTTTGGGGTTATGATTATAAACCTTTCATATTTAGTATGACTGTTACACTGTTATATTGAATAAAAAAACTAACTTGTGTCTTTGCAAACCTTACAAAAAATCATTTTTCTAGTACAACTAACAAAAATAAATATCTCTAGGCATTATTAGCCATTTTGCATGTGTTTTTTAGAAGTTATGTTTGAATACATTTTTTTTTACTTTTGCATTATGTCAGGATTGTAAGCCTTTGTAGTCATATTGAGTAAAAAACGACTTTTTGCATTTGCAATATTTAAAAAAGCATATGTTTCGAGTAAAACTCCCAAAGATGCATTATCTCAGGCATTATTAGCCGTTTTTCATGTGTGGTGTTGGAGTTATGTTTAAATAACTGTCATATTGAGTGTTACAGTATACAGTCATATTGAGTAAAACCTCATTTTTGTGTTTGCAAACTATAAAAAAAACAACTGTGTCTAGTAAAACTCACATGTATTCAATATCACAGGTATTTTTAGACATTTTGCACGTTTGGATTAGGAGTTATGTTTTTATTGCTTTTTTCGCAGTATCTCAGGAATCTAACAACATTGCAGTCATGTTGAGTAAAAGACAACTCTTCGCATTTGCAAAATTTAAAAAAGCTTATGCTTCGAGTAAAACTCCCAAAGATGCATTATTTCAGACATTATTAGCATTTTTTTATGTGTGGTGTAGGGGTTATGTTTAAATAACTGTCATATTGAGTGTTAAATTATACGGTCATATTGAGTAAAACCTCATTTTTGTATTTGCAAACCATCAAAAAAAACTGTATCTAGTAAAACTCACATGTATTCAATATCACAGGCATTTTTAGACATTTTGAACGTTTGAATTAGGAATTATGTTGCAATACATTTGTATTGCTTTTTTCGCATTATCTCAGGATTCCAAGTACATTACTGTCAAATTAGTAGAAAAATACTTTTTGTTTTCGCCAACCTTACCAAATGTTTTTTTTTTCCAGAAAAACTCTCAAAGATACATTTCTTCAGGCATTTTTAGACATGTTGCATTTCTACTTTTTCAGAACTACCAAAAATACACATCTCTAGGCATTATCAGCCATTTTGCATGTCGTTTTTAGAAGTTATGTTTGAATACATTTTTATTACTTTTTTCGCATGATGTCAGGATTGTAAGACTTTGTAGTCAATATGAGTAAAAAAGTACTTTTGGCATTTGCAATATTTAAAAAAGGATATGTATCGAGTAAAACTCCCAAAGATGCATTATTTCAGGCATTATTAGTAATGTTTCATGTGTTGTGTAGGATTTATGTTTAAATAACTGTTATATTGAGTGTTACAGTATACAGTCATATTGAGTAAAACCTCATTTTTGTTTTTGCAAACTATAAAAAACAACAACTGTGTCTAGTAAATCTAACATTTATTCAATATTACAGGCATTTTTAGACATTTTGCACGTTTGGATTAGGAGTTATGTTGGAATACATTTTTTTGTTTGTTTTTTTCGCATTATCTCAGGATTCTAAGAACATTATAGACATATTGAGTAAAAAACTACTTTTTGCATTCGCAAGATTTAAAAAAAGCATATGCTTAGAGTAAAACTCCCAAAGATGCATTATTTCAGGCATTATTAGCCATTTTTCATGTGTGGTGTAGGACTTATGTTTAAATAACTGTCATATTGAGTGTTACAGTTTACAGTCATATTGAGTAAAACCTAGTTTTTGTATTTGTGATTCTTTCCAAAATACCCAATTATGTTAAAACTCACATAAAATCAATATTACAGGCTTTTTTAGACAAATTTCAAGTTTGGTTTTGGAGTTATGATTATAAACCTTTCATATTTAGTATGATAGTTACACTGTTATATTGAATAAAAAAACTAACTTGTGTCTTTTCTAACCTTACAAAAGATCAATTTTCTAGTACAACTAACAAAAATACACATCTCAAGGCATTATCAGCTGTTTTTCATGCGTCGTTTGGAATTTATGTTTGAATACATTTTTATTGCTTTTTTTGCATTATCTCAGGATTCTAAGTACATTACTGTCAAAGTAAAACATTATATTTTGTATTTGCAAACCTTGCCAAATGTTTTTTTTTTCAGGAAAACTCTCAAAGATGCATTTCTTCAGGCATTATTAGACATTTTGCATGTATGGTGTAGGAGTTATGTTTAAATAACTGCCATATTGAGTGTTACAGTATACAGTCAAATTGAGTAAAACCTAAATTTTGTATTTGCAAACCATAGAAAAACAACTGTATCTAGTAAAACTCACACGTATTCAATATCATAGGCATTTTTAGACATTTTGCACGTTTGGATTAGGAGTTATGTTTTTATTGCTTTTTTCGCATTATCTCAGGAATCTAAGAACATTATAATCATGTTGAGTAAAACACTACTTTTCGCATTTGCAAAATTTAAAAAAGCTTATGCTTCGAGTAAAACTCCAAAAGATGGATTATATCAGGCATCATTAGCCATTTTTCATGTGTGGTGTAGGAACTATGTTTAAATAATTGTCATATTGAGTGTTACAGTATACAGTCATATTGACTAAAACCTCATTTTTGTATTTGCAAACCATAGAAAAACAACTGCATCTAGTAAAACTCACACGTATTCAATATCATAGGCATTTTTTGACATTTTGCACGTTTGGATTAGGAATTATGTTTGAATACATTTTTATTGTTTTTTTCGCTTTATCTCCGGATTCTAAGTACATTACTGTCAAATTGAGTAAACACTTTTATTTAGTTTTTGCAAACCTTGCCAAAAGTTTTTTTTTTCAGGCAAACTCCCAAAGATGCATTATTTCAGGCATTATCAGCTTTTTTTTCATGTGTGGTGTAGGAGTTATATTTAAATAACTGTCATATTGAGTGTAACATTATACAGTCATATTGAGTAAAACCTCATTTTTGTATTTGCAAACCATAAAAAAATACTGTATCTAGTAAAACATTTTGAACGTTGGAATACCTTTTAATTGCTTTTTTCGCATTATCTCAGGATTCTAAGTACATTACTGTCAAATTAGTAGAAAAATACTTTTTGTTTTTGCCAACCTTACCAAATGTATTCTTTCCAGAAAAACTCTCAAAGATAATATTTCTTGAGGCATTTTTAGACACGTTGCATCTCTACTTTTGGAGTTATGTTTCAAAAACTGTCATTTTGAGTGTGACCAATATGAGGCCAGGAAAACCAAATTTTTGTATTTGTGAACCTCTCCAAAATACCTGATTCTGTTAAAACTCACATAAATTCAATATTATAGGCTTTTTAGACAAATTTCAAGTTTGGTTTTGGAGTTATGATTATAAACCTTTTATATTTAGTATGACTGTTACACTGTTATATTGAATCAAAAAACTAACTTGTGTCTTTGCAAACCTTACAAAAGATAATTTTTCTAGTACAACCAACAAAAATACATACCTCAAGGCATTATTAGCCATTTTGCATGTGCTTTTTTAGAAGTTATGTTTGAATACATTTTTTTTACTTATGTCAGGATTGTAAGCCTTTGTAGTCATATTGAATAAAAAACTACTTTTTGCATTTGCAATATTTAAAAAAAGCATATGTTTCGAGTAAAACTCCCAAAGATGCATTATTTCAGGCATTATTAGCCGTTTTTCATGTGTGGTGTTGGAGTTATGTTTAAATAACTGTCATATTGAGTGTTACAGTATACAGTCATATTGAGTAAAACCTCATTTTTGTTTTTGCAAACAATAAAAAACAACAACTCTGTCTAATAAAACTCACATGTATTCAATATCACAGGCATTTTTAGACATTTTGCACGTTTGGATTAGGAGTTATGTTTTTATTGCTTTTTTCGCATTATCTCAGGAATCTAAGAACATTATAGTCATGTTGAGTAAAAAACTACTTTTTGCTTTTGCAAAATTTAAAAAAGCTGATGTTTCGAGTAAAACTCCCAAAGATGCATTATTTCAGGCATTATTAGACATTTTGCATGTGTGGTTTAGGAGTTATGTTTAAATAACTGTCATATTGATTGTTACAGTATACAGTCATATTGAGTAAATCCTCAATTTTGTATTTGCAAACCATAGAAAAACAACTGCATCTGGTAAAACTAACATTTATTCAATATCACAGGCATTTCTAGACTTTTTGCACGTTTGAATTAGGAATTATGTTGGAATACATTTTTATGGCTTTTTTCGCATTATCTCAGGATTCTAAGAACATTATAGTCATATTGATTAAAAAACAACTTTTTGCATTTGCAAAATTTAAAAAAGCATATGCTTCCAGTAAATCTCCCAAAGATGCATTTTTTCAGGCATTATTAGCCATTTTTTATGTTTTGTGTAGGATTTATGTTTAAATAACTGTTATATTGAGTGTTACAGTATACAGTCATAATGACTAAAACTTCATTTTTGTATCTGCAAACCATAGAAAAACAACTGTATCTAGTAAAACTCACATGTATTCAATATCACAGGCATTTTTAGACATTTTTCACGTTTGGATTAGGAATTATGTTGGAATACATTTTTATTGTTTTTTTTGCCTTATCACAGGATTCTAAGTACATTACTGTCAAATTGAGTAAACAAATATATTTTGTTTTTGCAGACCTTGTCAAATGTTTTTTTTTTCAGGAAAACTCTCAAAGATGCCTTTTTTCAGGCATTATTAGACATTTTGCATGCATATTTTTGGATTTTTGTTTCAAAAACTGTCATTTTGAGTGTGACCAATATGAGGCCAGTAAAACCGAATGTTTGTCATTGTGATTCTTTCCAAAATACCCGATTCTGGTAAAACTCACGTAAATTCAATATTACAGGCTTTTTTAGACAAATTTCAAGTTTGGTTTTGGAGTTACGATTATAAACCTTTCATATTTAGTATGACAGTTACACTGTTATATGGAATAAAAAAACTAACTTGTGTCTTTGCTAACCTTACAAAAGATCAATTTTCTAGTACAACTAACAAAAATACACATCTCTAGGCATTATCAGCCATATTACATGCGTTGTTTGGAAGTTATGTTTGAATAAATTTTTAATGCTTTTTTTTGCATTATCTCAGGATTCTAAGTACATTACTGTCAAATTGAGTAAAACATTATTTTTTGGTTTTTTGCAAACCTTGCCAAATGTTTTTTTTTTTCAGGAAAACTCTCAAAGATGCATTTCTTCAGGCATTATTAGACATTTTCCATGTGTGGTGTAGGAGTTATGTTTAAATAACTGTCATATTGAGTGTTACAGTATACAGTCACATTGAGTAAAACCTAAATTTTGTATTTGCAAACCATAGAAAAACAACTGTATCTAGTAAAACTAACATTAATTCAATATCACAGGCATTTTAGGACATTTTGCACGTTTGGATTAGGAGTTTTGTTGAATACATTTTAATTGCTTTTTTTGCATTATCTCAGGAATCTAAGAGCATTATAGTCATGTTGAGTAAAAAACAACTTTTTGCATTTGCAAAATTAAAAAAAGCTTATGCTTTGAGTAAAACTCCCAAAGATGCATTATTTCAGGCATTATTAGACATTTTTCATGTGTGGTGTAGGAGTTATGTTTAAATAACTGTCATATTGAGTATTACATTATACAGTCATATTGAGTAAAACCTCATTTTTGTATTTGCAAACCATAAAAAAAACATATATCTAGTAAAACTCACATTTATTCAATATCACAGGCATTTTTAGACATTTTGAACGTTTGAATTAGGAATTATGTTGGAATACCTTTTAATTGCTTTTTTTGCATTATCTCAGGATTCTAAGTACATTACTGTCAAATTAGTAGAAAAATACTTTTTGTTTTCGCCAACCTTACCAAATGTTTTTTTTTTCCAGAAAAACTCTCAAAGATACATTTCTTCAGGCATTTTTAGACATGTTGCATTTCTACTTTTGGAGTTATGTTTCAAAAACGGTCATTTTGAGTGTGACCAATATGAGGCCAGGAAAACCAAATTTTTGTATTTGTGAACCTCTCCAAAATACCTGATTCTGTTAAAACTCACATAAATTCAATATTATAGCCTTTTTAGACAAATTTCAAGTTTGGTTTTGGGGTTATGATTATAAACCTTTCATATTTAGTATGACTGTTACACTGTTATATTGAATAAAAAACTAACTTGTGTCTTTGCAAACCTTACAAAAAATCATTTTTCTAGTACAACTAACAAAAATACATATCTTTAGGCATTATTAGCCATTTTGCATGTGTTTTTTAGAAGTTATGTTTGAATACATTTTTTTTTACTTTTTTTGCATTATGTCAGGATTGTAAGCCTTTGTAGTCATATTGAGTAAAAAACGACTTTTTGCATTTGCAATATTTAAAAAAGCATATGTTTCGAGTAAAACTCCCAAAGATGCATTATTTCAGGCATTATTAGCCGTTTTTCATGTGTGGTGTTGGAGTTATGTTTAAATAACTGTCATATTGAGTGTTACAGTATACAGTCATATTGAGTAAAACCTCATTTTTGTTTTTGCAAACTATAAAAAAAACAACTGTGTCTAGTAAAACTCACATGTATTCAATATCACAGGTATTTTTAGACATTTTGCACGTTTGGATTAGGAGTTATGTTTTTATTGCTTTTTTCGCAGTATCTCAGGAATCTAAGAACAATATAGTCATGTTGAGTAAAAGACAACTTTTCGCATTTGCAAAATTTAAAAAAGCTTATGCTTCGAGTAAAACTCCCAAAGATGCATTATTTCAGACATTATTAGCATTTTTTTATGTGTGGTGTAGGGGTTATGTTTAAATAACTGTCATATTGAGTGTTAAAGTATACGGTCATATCGAGTAAAACCTCATTTTTGTATTTGCAAACCATAAAAAAAAAACCGTATCTAGTAAAACTCGCATGTATTCAATATCACAGGTATTTTTAGTTATTTTGAACGTTTGAATTAGGAATTATGATGGAATACATTTACATTTTTTGTTTTCGCTTTATCTCAGGATTCCAAGTACATTACTGTCAAATTAGTAGAAAAATACTTTTTGTTTTCGCCAACCTTACCAAATGTTTTTTTTTTCCAGAAAAACTCTCAAAGATACATTTCTTCAGGCATTTTTAGACATGTTGCATTTCTACTTTTTCAGAACTACCAAAAATACACATCTCTAGGCATTATCAGCCCTTTTGCATGTGGTTTTTAGAAGTTATGTTTGAATGCATATTTATTACTTTTTTCGCATGATGTCAGGATTGTAAGACTTTGTAGTCAATATGAGTAAAAAAGTACTTTTGGCATTTGCAATATTTAAAAAGGATATATATCGAGTAAAACTCCCAAAGATGCATTATTTCAGGCATTATTAGTAATGTTTCATGTGTTGTGTAGGATTTATGTTTAAATAACTGTTATATTGAGTGTTACAGTATACAGTCATATTGAGTAAAACCTCATTTTTGTTTTTGCAAACAATAAAAAAAAACAACTGTGTCTAGTAAATCTAACATTTATTCAATATTACAGGCATTTTTAGACATTTTGCACGTTTGGATCAGGAGTTATGTTGGAATACATTTTTTTGTTTGTTTTTTTCGCATTATCTCAGGATTCTAAGAACATTATAGACATATTGAGTAAAAAACTACTTTTTGCATTCGCAAGATTTAAAAAAAGCATATGCTTAGAGTAAAACTCCCAAAGATGCATTATTTCAGGCATTATTAGCCATTTTTCATGTGTGGTGTAGGAGTTATGTTTGAATAACTGTCATATTGAGTGTTACAGTTTACAGTCATATTGAGTAAAACCTAGTTTTTGTATTTGTGATTCTTTCCAAAATACCCGATTCTGTTAAAACTCACATAAAATCAATATTACAGGCTTTTTTAGACAAATTTCAAGTTTGGTTTTGGAGTTATGATTATAAACCTTTCATATTTAGTATGATAGTTACACTGTTATATTGAATAAAAAAACTAACTTGTGTCTTTTCTAACCTTACAAAAGATCAATTTTCTAGTACAACTAACAAAAATACACATCTCTAGGCATTATCAGCTGTTTTTCATGCGTCGTTTGGAATTTATGTTTGAATACATTTTTATTGCTTTTTTTGCATTATCTCAGGATTCTAAGTACATTACTGTCAAAGTAAAACATTATATTTTGTATTTGCAAACCTTGCCAAATGTTTTTTTTTCAGGAAAACTCTCAAAGATGCATTTCTTCAGGCATTATTAGACATTTTGCATGTATGGTGTAGGAGTTATGTTTAAATAACTGCCATATTGAGTGTTACATTATACAGTCAAATTGAGTAAAACCTAAATTTTGTTTTTGCAAACCATAGAAAAACAACTGTATCTAGTAAAACTCACACGTATTCAATATCATAGGCATTTTTAGACATTTTGCACGTTTGGATTAGGAGTTATGTTTTTATTGCTTTTTTCGCATTATCTCAGGAATCTAAGAACATTATAATCATGTTGAGTAAAACACTACTTTTCGCATTTGCAAAATTTAAAAAAGCTTATGCTTCGAGTAAAACTCCAAAAGATGCATTATATCAGGCATCATTAGCCATTTTTCATGTGTGGTGTAGGAACTATGTTTAAATAATTGTCATATTGAGTGTTACAGTATACAGTCATATTGACTAAAACCTCATTTTTGTATTTGCAAACCATAGAAAAACAACTGCATCTAGTAAAACTCACACGTATTCAATATCATAGGCATTTTTTGACATTTTGCACGTTTGGATTAGGAATTATGTTTGAATACATTTTTATTGTTTTTTTCGCTTTATCTCCGGATTCTAAGTACATTACTGTCAAATTGAGTAAAAATTTTTATTTAGTTTTTGCAAACCTTGCCAAATGTTTTTTTTTTCAGGCAAACTCCCAAAGATGCATTATTTCAGGCATTATCAGCTTTTTTTCATGTGTGGTGTAGGAGTTATATTTAAATAACTGTCATATTGAGTGTAACATTATACAGTCATATTGAGTAAAACCTCATTTTTGTATTTGCAAACCATAAAAAAATACTGTATCTAGTAAAACATTTTGAACGTTGGAATACCTTTTAATTGCTTTTTTCGCATTATCTCAGGATTCTAAGTACATTACTGTCAAATTAGTAGAAAAATACTTTTTGTTTTTGCCAACCTTACCAAATGTATTTTTTCCAGAAAAACTCTCAAAGATAATATTTCTTGAGGCATTTTTAGACACGTTGCATCTCTACTTTTGGAGTTATGTTTCAAAAACTGTCATTTTGAGTGTGACCAATATGAGGCCAGGAAAACCTAATTTTTGTATTTGTCAACCTCTCCAAAATACCTGATTCTGTTAAAACTCACATAAATTCAATATTATAGGCTTTTTAGACAAATTTCAAGTTTGGTTTTGGAGTTATGATTATAAACCTTTCATATTTAGTATGACTGTTACACAGTTATATTGAATAAAAAAACTAACTTGTGTCTTTGCAAACCTTACAAAAGATCATTTTTCTAGTACAACTAACAAAAATACATATCTCTAGGCATTATTAGCCATTTTGCATGTGTTTTTTAGAAGTTATGTTTGAATACATTTTTTTTTACTTTTTTTGCATTATGTCAGGATTGTAAGCCTTTGTAGTCATATTGAGTAAAAAACGACTTTTTGCATTTGCAATATTTAAAAAAGCATATGTTTCGAGTAAAACTCCCAAAGATGCATTATTACAGGCATTATTAGCCGTTTTTCATGTGTGGTGTTGGAGTTATGTTTAAATAACTGTCATATTGAGTGTTACAGTGTACAGTCATATTGAGTAAAACCTCTTTTTTTTTTTTTTGCAAACTATAAAAAAAAAAACTATGTCTAGTGAAACTCACATGTATTCAATATCACAGGCATTTTTAGACATTTTGCACGTTTGGATTAGGAGTTATGTTGGAATACATTTGTATTGCTTTTTTCGCATTATCTCAGGATTCCAAGTACATTACTGTCAAATTAGTAGAAAAATACTTTTTGTTTTCGCCAACCTTACCAAATGTTTTTTTTTTCCAGAAAAACTCTCAAAGATACATTTCTTCAGCCATTATTAGACATGTTGCATTTCTACTTTTGGAGTTATGTTTCAAAAACGGTCATTTTTAGTGTGACCAATATGAGGCCAGTAAAACCTAATTTTTGTATTTGTGAACCTCTCCAAAATACCTGATTCCGTTAAAACTCACATGAATTCAATATTACAGGATTTTTTAGACAAATTTCAAGTTTGGTTTTGGAGTTATGATTATAAACCTTTCATAATTAATATGACAGTTACACTGTTATATTGAATAAAAAAAACTAACTTGTGTCTTTGCAAACCTTACAAAAGATTATTTTTCTAGTACAACTAACAAAAATACACATCTCTAGGCATTATCAGCAATTTTTCATGTGCTGTTTAGAAGTTATGTTTGAATACAATTTTATTACTTTTTTCGCATTATGTCAGGATTGTAAGAACATTATTGTCATATTAAGTAAAAAACGCCTTTACTCATTTGAAAGATTTAAAAAAGCATATGTTTCGAGTAAAACTCCCAAAGATGCATTATTTCAGGCATTATTAGCTATTTTTCATGTGTGGTGTAGGAGTTATGTTTAAATAACTGGCATATTAAGTGTTACAGTGTTACATATTGAGTAGAACCTAAATTTTGTATTTGCAAACCATAGAAAAACAACTGTATCTAGTAAAACAAACATTATTTCAATATCACAGGCATTTTTAGACATTTTGCACGTTTGGATTAGGAATCATATTGGAATACATTTTCATTGCTTTTTTCTTATTATCTCAGGATTCTAAGAACATTATATTCATATTGAGTAAAAAAACTACTTTTTGCATTTGCAAGATTTAAAAAAGCATATATTTCGAGTAAAAATCCAAAAGATGCATTATTTCAGGCATTATTAGCCATTTTTCATGTGTGGTGTAGGAGTTATGTTTAAATAACTGTCATATTGAGTGTTACAGTATACAGTTATATTGAGTAAAACCTCATTTTTGTATTTGCAAACAATAGAAAAACAAATGTATCTAGTAAAACTCATATGTATTTAATATCACAGGCATTTTTAGACATTTTGCACGTTTGGATTAGGAATTATGTTGGAATACATTTTTATTGCTTTTTTCGCATTATCTCAGGATTATAAGTACATTACTGTCAAATTTAGTAAAAAAATACTTTTTGTTTTCGCAAATCTTACCAAATGTTTTTTTTCCAGTAAAACTGTCTAAGATACATTTCTTCAAGCATTATTAGACATTTTGCATGTGTGGTGTAGGAGTTATGTTTAAATAACTGTCATATTGAGTGTTACAGTATACAGACACATTGAGTAAAACCTAAATTTTGTATTTGCAAACCATAGAAAAACAACTGTATCTAGTAAAACTAACATTAATTCAATATCACAGGCATTTTAGGACATTTTGCACGTTTGGATTAGGAGTTTTGTTGAATACATTTTAATTGCTTTTTTTGCATTATCTCAGGAATCTAAGAGCATTATAGTCATGTTGAGTAAAAAACAACTTTTTGCATTTGCAAAATTAAAAAAAGCTTATGCTTTGAGTAAAACTCCCAAAGATGCATTATTTCAGGCATTATTAGACATTTTTCATGTGTGGTGTAGGAGTTATGTTTAAATAACTGTCATATTGAGTATTACATTATACAGTCATATTGAGTAAAACCTCATTTTTGTATTTGCAAACCATAAAAAAAACCTATATCTAGTAAAACTCACATTTATTCAATATCACAGGCATTTTTAGACATTTTGAACGTTTGAATTAGGAATTATGTTGGGATACCTTTTAATTGCTTTTTTTGCATTATCTCAGGATTCTAAGTACATTACTGTCGAATTAGTAGAAAAATACTTTTGGTTTTCGCCAACCTTACCAAATGTTTTTTTTTTCCAGAAAAACTCTCAAAGATACATTTCTTCAGGCATTTTTAGACATGTTGCATTTCTACTTTTGGAGTTATGTTTCAAAAACGGTCATTTTGAGTGTGACCAATATGAGGCCAGGAAAACCAAATTTTTGTATTTGTGAACCTCTCCAAAATACCTGATTCTGTTAAAACTCACATAAATTCAATATTATAGCCTTTTTAGACAAATTTCAAGTTTGGTTTTGGGGTTATGATTATAAACCTTTCATATTTAGTATGACTGTTACACTGTTATATTGAATAAAAAAACTAACTTGTGTCTTTGCAAACCTTACAAAAAATCATTTTTCTAGTACAACTAACAAAAATACATATCTTTAGGCATTATTAGCCATTTTGCATGTGTTTTTTAGAAATTATGTTTGAATACATTTTTTTTTACTTTTTTTTGCATTATGTCAGGATTGTAAGCCTTTGTAGTCATATTGAGTAAAAAACGACTTTTTGCATTTGCAATATTTAAAAAAGCATATGTTTCGAGTAAAACTCCCAAAGATGCATTATTTCAGGCATTATTAGCCGTTTTTCATGTGTGGTGTTGGAGTTATGTTTAAATAACTGTCATATTGAGTGTTACAGTATACAGTCATATTGAGTAAAACCTCATTTTTGTTTTTGCAAACTATAAAAAAAACAACTGTGTCTAGTAAAACTCACATGTATTCAATATCACAGGTATTTTTAGACATTTTGCACGTTTGGATTAGGAGTTATGTTTTTATTGCTTTTTTCGCAGTATCTCAGGAATCTAAGAACAATATAGTCATGTTGAGTAAAAGACAACTTTTCGCATTTGCAAAATTTAAAAAAGCTTATGCTTCGAGTAAAACTCCCAAAGATGCATTATTTCAGACATTATTAGCATTTTTTTATGTGTGGTGTAGGGGTTATGTTTAAATAACTGTCCTATTGAGTGTTAAAGTATATGGTCATATCGAGTAAAACCTAATTTTTGTATCTGCAAACCATCAAAAAAAAACCGTATCTAGTAAAACTCGCATGTATTCAATATCACAGGCATTTTTAGTTATTTTGAACGTTTGAATTAGGAATTATGATGGAATACATTTACATTTTTTGTTTTCGCTTTATCTCAGGATTCCAAGTACATTACTGTCAAATTAGTAGAAAAATACTTTTTGTTTTCGCCAACCTTACCAAATGTTTTTTTTTTCCAGAAAAACTCTCAAAGATACATTTCTTCAGGCATTTTTAGACATGTTGCATTTCTACTTTTTCAGAACTACCAAAAATACACATCTCTAGGCATTATCAGCCCTTTTGCATGTGGTTTTTAGAAGTTATGTTTGAATGCATATTTATTACTTTTTTCGCATGATGTCAGGATTGTAAGACTTTGTAGTCAATATGAGTAAAAAAGTACTTTTGGCATTTGCAATATTTAAAAAAGGATATATATCGAGTAAAACTCCCAAAGATGCATTATTTCAGGCATTATTAGTAATGTTTCATGTGTTGTGTAGGATTTATGTTTAAATAACTGTCATATTGAGTGTTACAGTATACAGTCATATTGAGTAAAACCTCATTTTTGTTTTTGCAAACTATAAAAAAAAACAACTGTGTCTAGTAAATCTAACATTTATTCAATATTACAGGCATTTTTAGACATTTTGCACGTTTGGATCAGGAGTTATGTTGGAATACATTTTTTTGTTTGTTTTTTTCGCATTATCTCAGGATTCTAAGAACATTATAGACATATTGAGTAAAAAACTACTTTTTGCATTCGCAAGATTTAAAAAAAGCATATGCTTAGAGTAAAACTCCCAAAGATGCATAATTTCAGGCATTATTAGCCATTTTTCATGTGTGGTGTAGGAGTTATGTTTGAATAACTGTCATATTGAGTGTTACAGTTTACAGTCATATTGAGTAAAACCTAGTTTTTGTATTTGTGATTCTTTCCAAAATACCCGATTCTGTTAAAACTCACATAAAATCAATATTACAGGCTTTTTTAGACAAATTTCAAGTTTGGTTTTGGAGTTATGATTATAAACCTTTCATATTTAGTATGATAGTTACACTGTTATATTGAATAAAAAAACTAACTTGTGTCTTTTCTAACCTTACAAAAGATCAATTTTCTAGTACAACTAACAAAAATACACATCTCTAGGCATTATCAGCTGTTTTTCATGCGTCGTTTGGAATTTATGTTTGAATACATTTTTATTGCTTTTTTTGCATTATCTCAGGATTCTAAGTACATTACTGTCAAAGTAAAACATTATATTTTGTATTTGCAAACCTTGCCAAATGTTTTTTTTTCAGGAAAACTCTCAAAGATGCATTTCTTCAGGCATTATTAGACATTTTGCATGTATGGTGTAGGAGTTATGTTTAAATAACTGCCATATTGAGTGTTACAGTATACAGTCAAATTGAGTAAAACCTAAATTTTGTATTTGCAAACCATAGAAAAACAACTGTATCTAGTAAAACTCACACGTATTCAATATCATAGGCATTTTTAGACATTTTGCACGTTTGGATTAGGAGTTATGTTTTTATTGCTTTTTTCGCAGTATCTCAGGAATCTAAGAACATTATAATCATGTTGAGTAAAACACTACTTTTCGCATTTGCAAAATTTAAAAAAGCTTATGCTTCGAGTAAAACTCCAAAAGATGCGTTTTTTCAGGCATCATTAGCCATTTTTCATGTGTGGTGTAGGAACTATGTTTAAATAATTGTCATATTGAGTGTTACAGTATACAGTCATATTGACTAAAACCTCATTTTTGTATTTGCAAACCATAGAAAAACAACTGCATCTAGTAAAACTCACACGTATTCAATATCATAGGCATTTTTTGACATTTTGCACGTTTGGATTAGGAATTATGTTTGAATACATTTTTATTGTTTTTTTCGCTTTATCTCCGGATTCTAAGTACATTACTGTCAAATTGAGTAAACATTTTTATTTAGTTTTTGCAAACCTTGCCAAAAGTTTTTTTTTTCAGGCAAACTCCCAAAGATGCATTATTTCAGGCATTATCAGCTTTTTTTTCATGTGTGGTGTAGGAGTTATATTTAAATAACTGTCATATTGAGTGTAACATTATACAGTCATATTGAGTAAAACCTCATTTTTGTATTTGCAAACCATAAAAAAATACTGTATCTAGTAAAACATTTTGAACGTTGGAATACCTTTTAATTGCTTTTTTCGCATTATCTCAGGATTCTAAGTACATTACTGTCAAATTAGTAGAAAAATACTTTTTGTTTTTGCCAACCTTACCAAATGTATTTTTTCCAGAAAAACTCTCAAAGATAATATTTCTTGAGGCATTTTTAGACACGTTGCATCTCTACTTTTGGAGTTATGTTTCAAAAACTGTCATTTTGAGTGTGACCAATATGAGGCCAGGAAAACCAAATTTTTGTATTTGTGAACCTCTCCAAAATACCTGATTCTGTTAAAACTCACATAAATTCAATATTATAGGCTTTTTAGACAAATTTCAAGTTTGGTTTTGGAGTTATGATTATAAACCTTTTATATTTAGTATGACTGTTACACTGTTATATTGAATCAAAAAACTAACTTGTGTCTTTGCAAACCTTACAAAAGATAATTTTTCTAGTACAACCAACAAAAATACATACCTCTAGGCATTATTAGCCATTTTGCATGTGCTTTTTTAGAAGTTATGTTTGAATACATTTTTTTTACTTATGTCAGGATTGTAAGCCTTTGTAGTCATATTGAATAAAAAACTACTTTTTGCATTTGCAATATTTAAAAAAAGCATATGTTTCGAGTAAAACTCCCAAAGATGCATTATTTCAGGCATTATTAGCCGTTTTTCATGTGTGGTGTTGGAGTTATGTTTAAATAACTGTCATATTGAGTGTTACAGTATACAGTCATATTGAGTAAAACCTCATTTTTGTTTTTGCAAACAATAAAAAACAACAACTCTGTCTAATAAAACTCACATGTATTCAATATCACAGGCATTTTTAGACATTTTGCACGTTTGGATTAGGAGTTATGTTTTTATTGCTTTTTTCGCATTATCTCAGGAATCTAAGAACATTATAGTCATGTTGAGTAAAAAACTACTTTTTGCTTTTGCAAAATTTAAAAAAGCTAATGCTTCGAGTACAACTCCAAAAGATGCATTATTTCAGGCATTATTAGCCATTTTTCATGTGTGGTGTAGGAACTATGTTTAAATAACTGTCATATTGAGTGTTACAGTATACAGTCATATTGACTAAGACCTCATTTTTGTATTTGCAAACCATAGAAAAACAACTGTATCTAGTAAAACTAACATGTGTTCCTTATCACAGGCATTTTTAGACATTTTGCACGTTTGGATTAGGAATTATGTTTGAATACATTTTTATTGTTTTTTTCGCTTTATCTCGGGATTCTAAGTACATTACTGTCAAATTAAGTAAAAAATTATATTTTGTTTTTGCAAACCTTGCCAAATGTTTTTTTTTTCAGGAAAACTCTCAAAGATGCATTTCTTCAGGCATTATTAGACATTTTGCATGTGTGGTGTAGGAGTTATGTTTAAATAACTGTCAAATTGAGTGTTAAAGTATACAGTCATATTGAGTAAAACCTAAATTTTGTATTTGCAAGCCATAGAACTGTATCTAGTAAAACGAACATTAATTCAATATCACAGACATTTTTAGACATTTTGCACGTTTGGATTAGGAATTATGATGGAATACATTTACATTTTTTGTTTTCGCTTTATCTCAGGATTCTAAGTACATTACTGTCAAATTGGTAAAAAACTACTTTTTGCATTTGCAATATTTAAATAAGCATATGTTTCGAGTAAAACTCCCAAAGATGCATTATTTCAAGCATTATTAGCCATTTTGCATGTGTAGTGTAGGAGTAATGTTTAAATAACTGTCATATTTAGTGTTACAGTATACAGTCATATTGAGTAAAACCTAAATTTTGTATTTGCAAACCATAAAAAAACATCTGTAACTAGTAAAACTAACAATTATTCAATATCACAGGCATTTCTAGACATTTTGCACTATTGGATTAGGAATTATGTTGGAATACATTTTTTTTTTGCTTTTTTCGCATTATCTCAGGATTCTAAGAACATTATAATCATGTTGAGTAAAAAACTACTTTTTGCATTTGCAAAATTTAAAAAAGCATTTGCTTCCAGTAAAACTCCCAAAGATGCATTATTTCAGGCACTATTAGCCATTTTTCATGTGTTGTGTAGGATTTATGTTTAAATAACTGATATATTGAGTGTTACAGTATACAGTCATATTGACTAAAACCTCATTTTTGTATTTGCAAACCATAGAAAAACAACTGTATCTAGTAAAACTCACATGTATTCAATATCATAGGCATTTTTAGACATTTTGCACGTTTGGATTAGGAATTATGTTGGAATACATTTTTATTGTTTTTTTTCGCTTTATCTCAGGATTCTAAGAACATTGTCAAATTGAGTAAAAAATTATATTTTGTTTTTTCAGGAAAACTCTCAAAGATGCATTTTTTCAGGCATTATTAGACATTGTGCATGCATATTTTTGGAGTTTTGTTTCAAAAACCGTCATTTTGAGTGTGACCAATATGAGGCCCGTACAATTGACCACTAAATGGTAACACCCCAATAAGTTTTTCAACTTGTTTAAGTCGGGGTCCACGCTAATCAATTCATGGTTAAAAAAAAGTGATTTCCTTCACCGAGCATCAAACCCGGATCGCAACGGTGAGCGCATTGAATCCTAACCACTAGACTGTACCATCAAGTACAGCCAGGAACAACACTTTACGTTACTAACCAATATAAATAAACCATTTATATATACACGTCAGTAGGCTAAATGAAACTCTTCAACATAACATTTCAATATGTATATATATTTCCCAATGGTTCAACCGCCACCTGCCCGAATCTATTTCAAATATATTTTTTCGTCAATTCACCCGCCCGACCTGCTGTTTATCCGCGGACTCCACGGTTGTGACCGTAAACCGCGCATCTCTACTAGATACAGTTGTTTTTTTATTGTTTGCAAAGACAAAGATTTGGTTTTACTCAATATGACTGTATACAATATGACAGTTATTTTTACATAACTCTTACACCACACATGAAAAATGGCTAATAATGCCTGAAAAAATGCACCTTTGGGAGTTTTACTCGAAACATATGCTTTTTTAAATCTTGCAAATGCAAAAAGTAGTTTTTTACTCAATATGACGATAATGTTCTTAGAATCTTGAGATAATGTGACAAAAGCAATAAAAATGTTTTCAAACATCCCTTCTAAACAACAAATGCAAAATGACTAATAATGCCTGGAGATATGTATCTTTGTTAGCGGTACTAGAAAAATAACATTTTGTAAAAAGTATGTTTTTACTCAATTTGACAAGAATGTTCATACAATTCTGATATATTGCAAAAAAAAAGCAATACAAATGTATTCCATCATAATTCCTAATCCAAACGTGCAAAATGTGATGTAGGAACTATGTTTAAATAACTGTCATATTGAGTGTTACAGTATACTGTCATATTGACTAAAATCTCATTTTTGTATTTGCAAACCATAGAAAAACAACTGCATCT
This sequence comes from Nerophis ophidion, assembly GCF_033978795.1. NCBI lineage: Eukaryota > Metazoa > Chordata > Actinopteri > Syngnathiformes > Syngnathidae > Nerophis > Nerophis ophidion. Next base: position 47,890 of record NW_026906991.1, on the reverse strand, counting down.
AGTAAAACTCGCACGTATTCAATATCATAGGCATTTTTAGACATTTTGCACATTTGGATTAGGAATTAAGTTTGAATACATTTTTATTGTTTTTTTCCTGCTTTATCTCATGATTCTAAGTATATTACTGTCAAATTGAGTAAAAAAAATGCATTTTGTTTTTGCAAACCTTGCCAAATGTTTTTTTCTTCAGGAAAACTCTCAAAGATGCATTTCTTCAGGCATTATTAGTGACCAATATGAGGCCAGTAAAACCCAATGTTTGTATTTGTGATTCTTTCCAAAATACCAGTTTCTGGTAAAACTCACATAAATTCAATATTACAGGCTTTTTTAGACAAATTTCAAGTTTGGTTTTGGGGTTATGATTATAAACCTTTCTTATTGAATATGACAGTTACACTGTTATATTGCATAAAAAAACAACTTTTGTCTTTGCTAACCTTACAAAAGATCATTTTTCTAGTACAACTAACACAATTACACATCTCTACGCATTATTAGCCATTTTTCATGTGTTGTTTAGAAGTTATGTTTGAATACATTTTATTGCTTTTTTTTGCATTATCTCAGGATTCTAAGTACATTACTGTCAAATTGAGTAAAAAATTATATTTTGTTATTGCAAACCTTGCCAAATGTTTTTTTTCCAGGAAAACTCTCAAAGATGCATTTCTTCAGGCATTATTAGACATTTTCCATGTGTGTTGTAGGAGTTATGTTTAAATAACTGTCATATTGAGTGTTACAGTATACAGTCACATTGAGTAAAATCTAAATTTTTTATTTGCAAACCATAGAAAAACAACTGTATCTAGTAAAACTCACACGTATTCAATATCAAAGGCATTTTTAGACATTTTGCACGTTTGGATTAGGAATTATTATTTTATTGCTTTTTTCACATTATCTTAGGAATCTAAGAACTTTATAGTCATGTTGAGTAAAAAACTACTTTTTGCATTTTCAAAATTTAAAAAAGCTTATGCTTTGAGTAAAACTCCCAAAGATGCATTATTTCAGGCATTATTAGACATTTTTCATGTGTGGTGTAGGAGTTATGTTTAAACAACTGTCATATTGAGTGTTACATTATACAGTCATATTGAGTAAAACCTCATTTTTGTATTTGCAAACCATAAAAAAAACCTATATTTAGTAAAACTCACATTTATTCAATATCACAGGCATTTTTAAACATTTTTAAGTTTGAATTAGGAAATATGTTGGAATACCTTTTAATTGTTTTTTGCATTATCTCAGGATTCTAAGTACATTACTGTCAAATTAGTAGAAAAATACTTTTTGTTTTCGCCAACCTTACCAAATGTTTTTTTTTCCAGAAAATTCTCAAAGATACATTTCTTCAGGCATTTTTAGACATGTTGCATTTCTACTTTTGGAGTTATGTTTCAAAAACTGTCATTTTGAGTGTGACCAATATGAGGCCAGAAAAACCTAATTTTTGTATTTGTCAACCTCTCCAAAATACCTGATTCTGTTAAAACTCACATCAATTCAATATCATAGGCTTTTTAGACAAATTTCAAGTTTGGTTTTGGAGTTATGATTATAAACCTTTCATATTTAGTATGACTGTTACACAGTTATATTGAATAAAAAAACTAACTTGTGTCTTTGCAAACCTTACAAAAGATCATTTTTCTAGTACAACTAACAAAAATACATATCTCTAGGCATTATTAGCCATTTTGCATGTGTTCTTTAAAAGTTATGTTTGAATACATTTTATTGCTTTTTTCGCATTATCTCAGGATTCTAAGACTATTATAGTCATATTGAATAAAAACTACTTTTTGCATTTGCAATATTTAAAAAAGCATATGTTTCGAGTAAAACTTCCAAAGATGCATTATTTCAGGCATTATTAGCCAATTTTCATGTGTGGTGTAGGAGTTATGTTTAAATAACTGTCATATTGAGTGTTACAGTATACAGTCATATTGAGTAAAACCTACATTTTGTATTTGCAAACCATAGGAAAACAACTGTATCTAGTAAAACTAACGTGTATTCCTTATCACAGGCATTTTTAGACATTTTGCACGTTTGGATTAGGAGTTATGTTGGAATTCATTTTTATTGCTTTTTTCGCATTATCTCAGGATTCTAAGAAAATTATAGTCATATTGAGAAAAAAACTACTTTTTGCATTTGCAAGATGTAAAAAAGCTTATGCTTCGAGTGAAACCCCCAAAGATGCATTATTTCAGGCATTATTAGCCATTTTCCATGTGTGGTGTAGGACTTATGTTTAAATAACTGTCATATTGAGTGTTACAGTATACAGTCATATTGAGTAAAACCTAAATTTTGTATTTGCAAACCATAAAAAAACAACTGTATTTAGTAAAACTAACAATTATTCAATATCAAAGGTATTTTTAGACATTTTGCACGTTTGGATTAGGAGTTATGTTGGAATACATTTTTATTGCTTTTTTCGCATTATCTCAGGATTCAAAGAATATTATAGTCATATTGAGTAAAAAACTACTTTTTGCATTTGCAAAATTTAAAAAAGCATATGCTTCCAGTAAAACTCCAAAATATGCATTATTTCAGGCATTATTAGCCATTTTTCATGTGTTGTGTGGGATTTATGTTTAAATAACTGTTATATTGAGTGTTAACGTATACAGTCATATTGACTAAACCCTCATTTTTCTATTTGCAAACCATAGAAAAACAACTGTATCTAGAAAAACTCACATGTATTCAATATCAGAGACTTTTTTAGACATTTTGCACGTTTGGATTAGGAATTATGTTGGAATACATTTTTATTGTTTTTTTCGCTTTATCTCAGGATTCTAAGTACATTACTGTCAAATTGAGTAAAAAATCATATTTTGTTTTTGCAAATATTGCCAAATATTTGGGTTTTTTCAGGAAAACTCTCAAAGATGCATTTCTTCAGGCATTATTAGACATTTTGCATGCATATTTTTGGAGTTTTGTTTCAAAAACTGTCATTTTGAGTGTGACCAATATGAGGCCAGTAAAACCCAATGTTTGTATTTGTGATTCTTTCCAAAATACCCGATTCTGGTAAAACTCACGTGTATTATATACTACAGGCTTTTTTAGACAAATTTCAAGTTTGGTTTTGGAGTTATGATTATAAACCTTTCATATTTAGTATGACAGTTACACTGTTATATTGAATAAAAAAACTAACTTGTGTCTTTGCAAACCTTACAAAAGATCATTTTTCTAGTACAACTAACAAAAATACATATCTCTAGGCATTATTAGCCATTTTGCATGTGTTGTATAAAAGTTATGTTTGAATACATTTTTATTGCTTTTTTCTCATTATCTCAGGATTCTAAGACTATTATAGTAATATTGAATAAAAAAGTACTTTTTGCATTTGCAAGATTTAAAAAAGCATATGTTTCGAGTAAAACTCCCAAAGATGCATTATTTCAGGCATTATTAGCCATTTTTCATGTGTGGTGTAGGAGTTATGTTTAAATAACTGTCATATTGGGCGTTACAGTATACAGTCATATTGAGTAAAACCTGGTTTTTGTATTTGTGATTCTTTCCAAAATACCCGATTCTGGTAAAAGTCACATAAATTCAATATTACATGCTTTTTTAGACAAATTTCACGTTTAGTTTTGGAGTTATGATTATAAACCTTTCATATTTAATATGACAGTTACACTGTTATATTGAATAAAAAAACTAACTTGTGTCTTTGCAAACCTCACAAAAGATCATTTTTCTAGTACAACTAACAAAAATACATATCTCTAGGCATTATTAGACATTTTGCATGTGTTGTTTAAAAGTTATGTTGGAATACATTTTTATTGCTTTTTTTCTCATTATCTCAGGATTTTAAGACTATTATAGTAATATTGAATAAAAAACTACTTTTTGCATTTGCAAGATTTAAAAAAGCATATGTTTCGAATAAAACTCCCAAAGATGCATTATTTCAGGCATTATTAGCCATTTTTCATGTGTGGTGTAGGAGTTATGTTTAAATAACTGTCATATTGAGTGTTACAGTATACAGTCATATTGAGTAAAACATACATTTTGTATTTGCAAACTATAGTAAAACAACTGTATCTAGTAAAACTAACATGTATTACTTATCACAGACATTGTTAGACATTTTGCACGTTTGGATTAGGAGTTATGTTGGAATACATTTTTATTGCTTTTTTCGCATTATCTCAGGATTTTAAGAACATTATAGTCATATTGCGAAAAAAAACTACTTTTTGCATTAGCAAGATTTAAAAAAGCATATGCTTCGAGTGAAACCCCCAAAGATGCATTATTTCAGGCATTATTAGCCATTTTTCATGTGTGGTGTAGGAGTTATGTTTAAAAAACTGTCATATTGAGTTTTACAGTATACAGTAATATTGAGTAAAACCTAAATTTTGTATTTGCAAACCATAAAAAAACAACTGTATCTAGTAAAACTAACATGTATTCCTTATCACAGGCATTTTTAGACATTTTGCACGTTTGGATTAGGAGTTATGTTGGAATACATTTTTATTGCTTTTTTCGCATTATCTCAGGATTCTAAGAATATTATAGTCATATTGCGAAAAAAACTACTTTTTGCATTTGCAAGATTTAAAAAATCATATGCTTCGAGTGAAACCCCCAAAGATGCATTATTTCAGGCATTATTAGCCATTTTTCATGTGTGGTGTAGGAGTTATGTTTAAATAACTGTCATATTGAGTGTTACAGTATACAGTCATATTGAGTAAAACCTAAATTTTGTATTTGCAAACCATAAAGAAACCACTGTATCTAGAAAAACTAACATTTACTCAATATCACAGGCATTTTTAGACATTTTGCAGGTTTGGATTAGGAATTATGTTGGAATACATTTTTATTGCTTTTTTCGCATTATCTCAGGATTCTAAGAACATTATAGTCATATTGAGTAAAAAACTACTTTTTGCATTTGCCAAATTTTAAAAAGCATATGCTTCCAGTAAAACTCCCAAAGATGCATTTTTTCAGGCATTATTAGCCATTATTTATGTTTTGTGTAGGATTTATGTTTAAATAACTGTTATATTGAGTGTTACAGTATACAGTCATAATGACTAAAACTTCATTTTTGTATTTGCAAACCATAGAAAAACAACTGTATCTAGTAAAACTCACATGTATTCAATATCACAGGCATTTTTAGACATTTTTCACGTTTGGATTAGGAATTATGTTGGAATACAGTTTTATTGTTTTTTTCGCCTTATCTCAGGATTCTAAGTACATTACTGTCAAATTGAGTAAAAAAATATATTTTGTTTTTGCAAACCTTGTCAAATGTTTTTTTTTTCAGGAAAACTCTCAAAGATGCCTTTTTTCAGGCATTATTAGACATTTTGCATGCATATTTTTGGATTTTTGTTTCAAAAACTGTCATTTTGAGTGTGACCAATATGAGGCCAGTAAAACCGAATGTTTGTATTTGTGATTCTTTCCAAAATACCCGATTCTGGTAAAACTCACGTAAATTCAATATTACAGGCTTTTTTAGACACATTTCAAGTTTGGTTTTGGAGTTATGATTATAAACCTTTCATATTTAGTTTGACAGTTACACTGTTATATGGAATAAAAAAACAAACTTGTGTCTTTGCTAACCTTACAAAAGATCAATTTTCTAGTAGAACTAACAAAAATACACATCTCTAGGCATTATCAGCCATATTACATGCGTTGTTTGGAAGTTATGTTTGAACACATTTGTATTGCTTTTTTTTGCATTATCTCAGGATTCTAAGTACATTACTGTCAAATTGAGTAAAAAATTATATTTTGTTTTTGCAAACCTTGCCAAATGTTTTTTTCAGGAAAACTCTCAAAGATGCATTTCTTCAGGCAGTATTAGACATTTTGCATGTGTGTTTGTAGGAGTTATGTTTAAATAACTGTCATATTGAGTGTTACAGTATACAGTCACATTGAGTACAATCTAAATTGTGTATTTGCAAACCATAGAAAAACAACTGTATCTAGTAAAACTCACACGTATTCAATATCAAAGGCATTTTTAGACATTTTGCACGTTTGGATTAGGAGTTATGATTTTATTGCTTTTTTCGCATTATCTTAGGAATCTAAGAACTTTATAGTCATGTTGAGTAAAAAACTACTTTTTGCATTTGCAAAATTTAAAAAAGCTTATGCTTCGAGTAAAACTCCAAAAGATGCATTATTTCAGGCATTATTAGCCATTTTTAATGTGTGGTGTAGGAACTATGTTTAAAAAACTGTCATATTGAGTGTTACAGTATACAGTTATATTGACTAAAATCTCCTTTTTGTATTTGCAAATCATAGAAAAACAACTGCATCTAGTAAAACTCACGCGTATTCCATATCATAGGCATTTTTAGAAATTTTGCACGTTTGGATTAAGAATTATGTTTGAATACATTTTTATTGTTTTTTTGGCTTTATCTCCGGATTCTAAGTACATTACCGTCAAATTGAGTAAAAAAAAATTATTTTGTTTTTGCAAACCTTGCCAAATGTTTTTTTTTTTTTCAGGAAAACTCTCAAAGATGCATTTCTTCCGGCATTATTAGACATTTTGCATGTGTGGTGTAGGAGTTATGTTTAAATAACTGTCAAATTGAGTGTTACATTATACAGTCATATTGTATAATGTAACTACTAGAAAAATACTTTTTGTTTTCGCCAACCTTACCAAATGTTTTTTTTTTCCAGAAAAACTCTCAAAGATACATTTCTTCAGGCATTTTTAGACATGTTGCATTTCTACTTTAGGAGTTATGTTTCAAAAACTGTCATTTTGAGTGTGACCAATATGAGGCCAGGAAAACCTAATTTTTGTATTTGTGAACCTCTCCAAAATACCTGATTCTGTTAAAACTCACATAAATTCAATATTACAGGCTTTTTAAGACAAATTTCAAGTTTGGTTTTGGAGTTATGATTATAAAACTTTAATATTTAGTATGATAGTTACACTGTTATATTGAATAAAAAAACTAACTTGTGTCTTTGCTAACCTTAAAAAGACACATTTTCTAGTACAACTAACAAAAATACACATGTCTAGGCATTATCAGCCATTTTTCATGCGTTGTTTGGAAGTTATGTTTGAATACAATTTTATTGCTTTTTTCGCATTATCTCAGGATTCTAAGTACATTACTGTCAAATTGAGTAAAACATTAGTTTTTGGTTTTTGCAAACCTTGCCAAATGTTTTTTTTTTTCAGGAAAACTCTCAAAGATGCATTTCTTCAGGCATTATTAGACATTTTGCATGTGTGGTGTAGGAGTTATGTTTAAATAACTGTCATACTGAGTGTTACAGTATACAGTCACATTGAGTAAAACCTAAATTTTGTATTTGCAAACCATAGAAAAACAACTGTATCTAGTAAAACTAACATTAATTCAATATCACAGGCATTTTAGGATATTTTGCACGTTTGGATTAGGAGTTTTGTTGAATACATTTTTATTGCTTTTTTTGCATTATCTCAGGAATCTAACAGCATTATAGTCATGTTGAGTAAAAAACAACTTTTTGCATTTGCAAAATTTAAAAAAAATTATGCTACATTTTGTATTTGCAAACCATAAAAAAAAACTATATCTAGTAAAACTCACATTTATTCAACATCACAGGCATTTTTAGACATTTTGAACGTTTGAATTAGGAATTATGTTGGAATACCTTTAAATTGCTTTATTTGCATTATCTCAGGATTCTAAGTACATTACTGTCAAATTAGTAGAAAAATACTTTTTGTTTTCGCCAACCTTACCAAACCAGAAAATGATATGTATTATTGATTTGGTATTTTTCTGTAATAAAAAATAGTAATATACATAGTTTGTCAATACTGGCATATTACTTAAAATAACAGACAATTTGTTTATTTACAGATAATGTTTTCAATTCTTCTGTTTTATAACCTATTTAAAAAAAAATACAGTAGAAATTTAAAGTAAATTAACCATAAAAATATGAATTTTTTTTACAGTGTAGGCATTATTAGCCATTTTGCATGTGTTGTTTAGAAGTTATGTTTGAATTTATTTGTATTGCTTTTTTAGCATTATCTCAGGATTCTAAAAAAATGATTGTCATATTGAGTAAAAAACTAGTTTTTGCATTTGCAAGATTTACAAAAGCATATGTTTCCAGCAAAACTCCCAAAGACGCATTCCTTCAGGCATTATTAGCCATTGTTCATGTGTGGTGTAGGAATTATGTTTAAATAACTGTCATATTGAGTGTTACAGTATACAGTCATATTGAGTAAAACCAAATTTTTGTATTTGCAAACCATAAAAAAACAACTGCATCTAGTAAAACTCACATGGATTCAATATCGCAGGCATTTTTAGACATTTTGCACGTTTGAATTTATGTGAGTTTTACCAGAATCGGGTATTTTGGAAAGAATCACAAATATAAAAACTAGGTTTTACTCAATATGACTGTATACTGTAACGCCCAATATGACAGTATACAGTCATATTGAGTAAAACCTCATTTTTGTTTTTGCAAACTATAAAAAAAACAACTGTATCTAGTAAAACTAACATTTATTCAAAATTACAGGCATTTTTAGACATTTTACACGTTTGGATTAAAAGTTATGTTTGAATACCTTTTTTTTTTCTTCGCATTATCTCAGGATTCTAAGAACATTATAGTCATATTGAGTAAAAAACTACTTTCTGCATTTGCAAGATTTAAAAAAACATATGCTTCGAGTAAAACTCCCAAAGAACCATTATTTCAGGCATTATTAGCCATTTTTCATGTGTGGTGTAGGAGTTATGTTTGAATACATTTTTATTGCTTTTTTTGCATTATCTCAGGATTCTAAGACTACTATAGTCATATTGAATAAAAAACTACTTTTTGCATTTGCAAGATATAAAAAACCATATGTTTCGAGTAACACTCCCATTATTTCAGGCATCATTAGCCATTTTTCATGTGTGGTGTAGGAGTTATGTTTAAATAACTGTCATATTGAGTGTTACAGTATACAGTCATTTTGAGTAAAACCTAAATTTTGTATTTGCAAACCATAGAAAAACAACTGTATCTAGTAAAACTCACATGTATTCAATATCATAGGCATTTTTAGACATTTTGCAAGTTTTGATTAGGAATTATGTTGGAATACATTTTTATTGTTTTTTTCGCTTTATCTCAGGAATCTAAGTACATTACTGTCAAATTGAGTAAAAAATTATATTTTGTTTTTGCAAACCTTGCCAAATCTTTTTTTTTTCAGGAAAACTCTCAAAGATGCATTTCTTTAGGCATTATTAGACATTTTGCATTGTGGTGTAAGAGTTATGTTTAAATAATCGTCATATTGAGTGTTACCGTATACAGTCATATTGAGTAAAACCTAAATTTTTTGTTTGCAAACCATAGAAAAACACAGGGAGTCTCCTGTAAAAATTGGCAAGTATGTTGCCAGGTCGGTATAGCCATTCAAAGAAGGTGAATCCACTCTTCACGTAGTTTCTACACACTGTAGCCCCCCTGTTCACTGAGTTTGAGACCCCTGAACTTAATAATTCAGAAAAAATCTGTAAAATAATTGTATTTTTCTGTGGAACTGCCAGCATTGTCACTCCATTAAAGTTGGTTGATCGTAACTAATTGGAAAAACTCTGTAGAATGAAGGTATTTTCCAGCAGAGCTGTTTGCATCGTCACTTTATTAAAGGTTTTTGATCTTAACAATTTAGTAAAAATCTGAAATTTGTTTATACTTTTCCGCAAAACGTTTAATGAAAATTTCTGTAAATATGTTTTAGTTCATTATTTGGTATACAGTGTTTTACTTTAATTTTATGGTTTTCATTTGGTAGACGTAGCTGCCAGTAGATTACAGTTTTTTTTACAGATTTTTTTTTACAGTGTACCTTGTGTGTTTGAGAACCTTAAAAAATATATTTTTTCTAGTAAAACTGAAAAAGATCAATGTCTCTACACTGTAAAAAAAATTCTGTAAAAAAAACTGTCATCTACTGGCAGATACGACTGCCAAACGAAAACTATAAAATTTAAGTAAAACATTGTAAACCAAATAATAATCAAAAACATACTTACAGAAATTTTCATGAAACGTTTTGCGGAAAAATATCGTAATTTTACAGACTTTTACCAAATTATTAAATTCAACCACCTTTAATAAAATAACGATGCAAATAGTTTTGCAGAAAAATACTTTTATTCCACAGGGTTTTTCCAAATTAATAAGATCAACCAACTTTAATGATGTGACAATGCTGGCAGTACCACAGAAAAATGCTATTATTTTACAGACTTTTTGAGTTGTTAAGATCAGGGGTTTCTAATTCAATTTAATTAGGGTCCACCGGATGCTGAAACTACATGAAAAGTGGATTCACCTTCTTTGAATGGCAATCTAGACTTAGCAACATGTTTGCCAATCCTCCCGAAATATAAAGAGACCTCTTGTGTATCTCGTAGAGTATTGTTTATTTATCAGTGTGACAATCATTTTAAGGTGATGCCTGTGACAACATTGCCTTCAACTTCCTTGACAATCTTGCTTTGTGCTCACTAATTCAGCAAACTAACAGCTTGCCTAAAGTAGATGCACTCAAATTGTACAAAGGTTAATAGGGTATACAATGTTGACCACAAGACGTACTTGATCAACAGCAATATAGATCACACTGACGGTGGCTGTACAACAATTTTTAACATTGTTACAAATATGCGACACAATGCTAACCCACATCAAACAAGAATGACAAACACATTTTGGGAGAACATCTTCACCGTAACACAAAATAAACACAAAAGAACAAATACCCAGAATTCCATGCAGCGCTACTCTTCCGGGCTACACCCCCGCCACCACCCCACATCACCGCCCCCCTCCATGTGTTGGTTGAGGTGGGCGGGGTTTGGTGGCTGCGGGGGTGTAGCCCGGAAGAGTAGCGCTGCTTGGCATTCTGGGTATTTGTTCTTTTGTGTTTATTTTGTGTTACGGTGAAGATGTTCTCGTGAAATGTGTTTGTCATTCTTGTTTGATGTGGGTTCACAGTGTGGCGCATATTTGTAACAGTGTTAAATATATTTGTATGGCCACCGTCAGTGTGACCTGTGTGGCTGTTGGCTGTAGATCAAGTATGTCTTGCACTCACCAACGTGTGTCATATTACAGAGAAAAATCTTGAATTGTTTGTACAAGCATAAACCTTTATATGACAGGCTACAAATATTTTTCAACGTAAATACAAAATCACACGTACATATTAAAAAAAAAAAAGATATTCCTTTAAATTACATATAAAACTGGTAGATTGTTAATATGGACATGGACTTTTATAAAACAAGTACATGTTAAATGGAAGTTAATTACTGTAATTTTACATGAATTTGAAAGTAATTTGAGAAAACAGAAAATGATATGTATTATTGATTTGGTATTTTTCTGTAATAAAAAATAGTAATATACATAGTTTGTCAATACTGGCATATTACTTAAAATAACAGACAGTTTGTTTATTTACAGATCATGTCTTCAATTCTTCAGTTTTATAACCTATTTGAAAAAAAAAGAAAAATTACAGTAGAAATTTAGAGTAAATTAACCATAAAAATATGATTTTTTTTTACAGTGTAGGCATTATTATCCAATTTGCATGTGTTGTTTAGAAGTTATGTTTGAATACATTTGTATTGCTTTTTTAGCATTATCTCAGGATTCTAAAAAAATGATTGTCATATTGAGTAAAAAACTAGTTTTTGCATTTGCAAGATTTACAAAAGCAAATGTTTCCAGCAAAACTCCCAAAGATGCATTCTTTCAGGCATTATTAGCCATTGTTCATGTGTGGTGTAGGAATTATGTTTAAATAACTGTCATATTGAGTGTTACAGTATACAGTCATATTGAGTAAAACCAAATTTTTGTATTTGCAAACCATAAAAAAACAACTGCATCTAGTAAAACTCACATGGATTCAATATCGCAGGCATTTTTAGACATTTTGCACGTTTGGATTAGGAATTATGTTGGAGGACATTTCATTGCTTTTTTCACATTAGCTCAGGATTCTCAGTACATTACTGTGAAATTGGGTAAAAAATTACTTTTTGTTTTTGCACATCTTACTATATGTTTTTTTTTCCAGTAAAACTCAAAATGATACATTTCTTCAGGCATTATTAGACATTTTGCCCGTGTATTGAGTAAAACCAAATGTTTGTATTTGCGAACCATAAAAAAAACAACTGTGTCTAGTAAAACTCAAATGGATTCAATATCACAGGCATTTTTACACATTTTGCACGTTTGGATTAGGAATTATGCTGGAATACATTTGTATTGCTTTTTTCTTGCAATATCTCAGACTTGTATGTACATCCTTGTCAAATTGAGTAAAAACATACTTTTTACTAAATATAATTTTTCTAGTACCACGAACAAAGATACATATCTCTAGGCATTATTAGTCATTTTGCATTTGTTCTTTAGAAGGGATGTTTGAAAACATTTTTATTGCTTTTGTCACATTATCTCAAGATTCTAAGAACATTATTGTCATATTGAGTAAAAAACTACTTTTTGCATTTGCAAGATTTAAAAAAGCATATGTTTCGAGTAAAACTCCCAAAGATGCATTTTTTCAGGCATTATTAGCCATTTTTCATGTGTGGTGTAGGAGTTATGTAAAAATAACTGTCATATTGTATACAGTCATATTGAGTAAAACCAAATTTTTGTATTTGCAAACAATAAAAAAACAACTGTATCTAGTAGAGATGCGCGGTTTACGGTCACAACCGTGGAGTCCGCGGATAAACAGCAGGTTGGGCGGGTGACTTGACGAAAAAATATATTTTAAATAGATTCGGGCAGGTGGCGGTTGAACCATTGGGAAATATATATACATAGTTAAATGTTATGTTGAAGAGGTTCATTTAGCCTACTGACGTGTATATATAAATGGTTTATTTATATTGGTTAGTAACGTAAAGTGTTGTTCCTGGCTGTACTTGATGCTACAGTCTAGTGGTTAGGATTCAATGCGCTCACCGTCGCGATCCGGGTTTGATGCTCGGTCAAGGGAATCACTTTTTTTTACCATGAATTGATTAGCGTGGACCCCGACTTAAACAAGTTGAAAAACTTATTGGGGTGTTACCATTTAGTGGTCAGTTGTACGGAATATGTACTGTACTTGGCAATCTATTAATAAAAGTATCAATCAAAACAATCCATACAACACGTCACAGACAACGTCACGCTAACATCATGTGACACTTCCTATGAAGGCTGCAGAAGCAAGGTAGCCCAAACTTGTCAGGTACAACACTTTATCTTACTAGCCTCTAAAAATCAACCATTTATAGATAGTTCAATGTTGTTACCCACATACGAAAAACGAGCAGCACCCTTTTAAACAGTATGTGGGCATACTTTTATTTTGAAGTGTCTCGTTTGGTCTGTGGACGGATATAAGGAAGCTACTTCCGGGTATGAGTACACATTTTTTTGATGCATTAGAAAGAAGAAAGAGAGCGGCTGATTGTAACAAAGACTAAAAAGTGTCACAGGGACTTTAAGCGTTTGGGATCTAAGAGCCAGAAGATCACAATTGCCTCCATCTTCTTCCGCGGGGGCAGCAGCCTAAGCAGGAAAGCCCAGCCTTCCCACTCCCAAGCCACTTCGTCTAGCTCCTACCCAGGGAATCCCGAAGCGTTGCCAGGCCAGCCGGAAGACAAAGTCTTCCCAGCGTGTCCTGGATCTTCCCCGTGGCCTCCTACCGGTTGGACATGCCCTAATCGCCTCCCTAGGGTGGGGTGTGGGTGGCATCCTGACCAGATGCCCGAACCACCTCATCTGGCTCCAACAGCCATACAAGTCACACTGACGGTGGCCATACAAACAAATTTTACACTGTTACAAATATGCGCCACACTGTGAACCCACATCAAACAAGAATGACAAACACATTTCGCGAGAACATCTTCACCGTAACACAAAATAAACACAAAATAACAAATACCCAGAATGCCATGCAGCGCTACTCGCCCGGGCTACACCCCCGCAACCACCAAACCCCGCCCACCTCAACCGACACATGGAGGGGGGCGGTGATGTGGGGTGGTGGCGGGGGTGTAGCCCGGAAGAGTAGCACTGCATGGAATTCTGGGTATTTGTTCTTTTGTGTTTATTTTGTGTTACGGTGAAGATGTTCTCCCAAAATGTGTTTGTCATTCTTGTTTGATGTGGGTTCACAATATGTGGTGCATATTTGTAACAATGTTAACATTTTTTGGACAGCCACCGTCAGTGTGAGCTATATAGCTGTTGATCAAGTATGTTATGGACAACCTATGACGAGCACAAAAGTCTAATAACAAAACACCACTTGCAGTACTGTCACAGCAGGCCTTAAAGATACTTGTCCAGTCGATATCGGATAGCCCTTCACTACGGTCACAGGGAGTCTCCTGTAAAGATTGGCAAGTATGTTGCCATGTCAGTATTGCCATTAAAGGAAGGTGAATTCACTTTTCACGTAGTTTCTACACACTATAGCCCCCCGGTAAACTGAGTTTGAGACTCTTGATCTTAATAATTCAGAAAAAATCTGTAAAATAATCATGTTTTTCTGTTGGTTGATCGTAATTAATTGGAAAAACTCTGTAGAAAAAAGGTATTTTTCTGCAGAACTGTTTGCATTGTCACTTTATTAAAGGTGGTTGATCTTAACAATTTAGTAAAAATCTGAAAAATGTTGATATTTTTCCACAAAACGTTTAATGAAAATTTCTGTAAATATAATGTTTTAGATCATTATTTGGTCTACAGTGTTTTACTTTAATTTTATGGTTTTCATTTGGCAGCCGTAGCTACCAGTAGATTAGTTTTTTTACAGATTTTTTTTTTTACAGTGTACCTTGTGTGTTTGAGAACCTTAAAAAATATATTTTTTCTAGTAGAACTGACAAAGATAAATGTCTATACACACAAAAAAAAAAATTCTGTAAAACAAACAGTCTATAACTATAACAAACTATAACATTTAAGTAAAACATTGCAAACCAAATAATAATCAAAAACATTATATTTACAGAAATTTTCATGAAACGTTTTGCGGAAAAATATCGTAATTTTACGGATTTTTACAATATTATTAAGGTCAACAACCTTTAATAAAGTATTGATGCAAACAGTTTTGCAGAAAAATACTTTTATTCTACAGAGTTTTTCCAAATTAATATGATCAACCAACTTTAATAAAGTGACAATGCTGGTATTTCCACAGAAAAATACCATTATTTTACACTCTTTCTGAATTGTTAAAATAGGGGGCCACTGGATGCTGAAACTACATGAAAAGTGGATTCAGCTTCTTTGAATGACCATCCAGACCTAGCAACATACTTGCGAATCCTCCCGATTTTAACGAGAGGCTTCCTGTGACCCTCGCAATGGATTGTCCCTATATCGACCGGACAAACATTTTAATGTGGTTATGTGACAGCACTGCCTTCAACTTCCTTGACAACCTTTTGTCGTGTTCGCTCATTCAGCAAACCAACAGCATGCCGAGGGGGGCGCACGCATGTTATGCGAGGATTTGTTGGTTGTACAATGTTGACTACAAGACGTACTTGATTAACAGCATTACAAATCACACTGACGGGAGCTGTACAAAAAAAATTAACACTGTTACAAATATGCGCCAATATTGTGAAACCACATCAAACAAGAATGACGAACACATTTCGGGAGAACATCTTTACCGTAACACAAAATAAACACAAAAGAACAAATACCCAGAATTCCATGCAGCGCTACTCTTCCGGGCTACACCCCTGCCACCACCCCACATCACGGTCCCCCTCCTTGCGTCAGTTGAGGCGGGCGGGGTTTGGTGGTTGCGGGGGTGTAGCCCGGAAGAGTAGCGCTGCATGGCATTCTGGGTATTTGTTCTTTTGTGTTTATTTTGTGTTACGGTGAAGATGTTCTCCCGAAATGTGTTTGTCATTCTTGTTTGATGAGGGTTCACAGTGTGGCGCATATTTGTAACAGTGTGAAATGTGTTTGTACGGCCACCGTCAGTGTGACCTGTGTGGCTGTTGGCTGTTGATCAAGTATGTCTTGCACTCACCAGCGTGTGCCATATTACAGAGAAAAATGTTAAATTGTTAGTAAAAGCATAAACCTTTATATACCAGGCTTCAAATATGTTTAGCCTGACGGTACCTGTCTGCTGCCTCCGGAGGATTGTCATACTAAATGTGAAAGGTTTATAATAATAACTCCAAAACCAAACATGAAATTTGTCTTAAAAAGCCTTAATGTTGAATGTATGTGAGTTTTACCTGAATCAGGTATTTTGGAAAGAATCACAAATACAAAGCTTAGGTTTTACTGGCCTCATATTGGTCACACTCAAAATTACAGTTTTTAAAACATAACTCCAAAAATACACATGTATAATGTCTAATAATAACTGTAGAAATGCATCTTTGAGAGTTTTCCTGAAAAAAAATAATTTGGTAAGGTTTGCAAAAACAAATTTTTATTTTTTACTCAATTTGACATTTGTATTGCGAAAAAAGCAATACAAATGTATTCCAACATAATTCCTAATCCAAACGTGCAAAATGTCTAAAAATGCCTGTGATATTGAATACATGTGAGTTTTACTAGATACAGTTGTTTTTCTATGGTTTGTAAATACAAAAATGAGGTTTTACTCAATATGACTGTATACTGTAACACTCAATATGACAGTTATTTAAACATAACTCCTACACCACACATGAAAAATGGCTAATAATGCCTGAAATAATGCATCTTTGGGAGTTTTACTCGAAACATATGCTTTTTTAAATCTTGCAGATGCAAAAAGTAGTTTTTTATTCAATATGACTATAATAGTCTTAGAATCCTGAGATAATGCAAAAAAGCAAAAAAATGTATTCAAACATAACTTCAAAACAACACATGAAAAATGGCTAATAATGCCTAGGGATGTGTATTTTTGTTAGTTGTACTAGAAAAATAATCTTTTGTAGGGTTTGCAAAGACACAAGTTAGTTTTTTTTATTCAATATAACAGTGTAACTGTCATATTAAATATGAAAGGTTTATAATCATAACTCCAAAAACAAACTTGAAATTTTTCTAAAAAAGCCTGTAATGTTGAATTTATGTGGGTTTTAGCAGACTCGGGTATTTTGGAAATGTTCACAAATACAACAATTAGGTTTTGCTGGCCTCATATTGGTCACACGCAAAATGACAGTTTTTGAAACATAACTCAAAAAGTAGAAATGCAAAATGTCTAATAATGCTTGAAGAAATGTATCTTAGACAGTTTTACTGGAAAAAAACATTTGGTAAGATTTGCGAAAACAAAAAGTATTTTTTTACTAAATTTGACAGTAATGTACTTATAATCCTGAGATAATGCGAAAAAAGCAATAAAAATGTATTCCAACATAATTCCTAATCCAAACGTGCAAAATGTCTAAAAATGCCTGTGATATTAAATACATATGAGTTTTACTAGATACAGTTGTTTTTCTATTGTTTGCAAATACAAAAATGAGGTTTTACTCAATATAACTGTATACTGTAACACTCAATATGACAGTTATTTAAACATAACTCCTACACCACACATGAAAAATGGCTAATAATGCCTGAAATAATGCATCTTTTGGATTTTTACTCGAAATATATGCTTTTTTAAATCTTGCAAATGCAAAAAGTAGTTTTTTACTCAATATGAATATAATGTTCTTAGAATCCTGAGATAATAAGAAAAAAGCAATGAAAATGTATTCCAATATGATTCCTAATCCAAACGTGCAAAATGTCTAAAAATGCCTGTGATATTGAAATAATGTTAGTTTTACTAGATACAGTTGTTTTTCTATGGTTTGCAAATACAAAATTTTGGTTCTACTCAATATGTAACACTGTAACAGTTAATATGCCAGTTATTTAAACATAACTCCTACACCACACATGAAAAATAGCTAATAATGCCTGAAATAATGCATCTTTGGGAGTTTTACTCGAAACATATGCTTTTTTAAATCTTTCAAATGAGTAAAGGCGTTTTTTACTTAATATGACAATAATGTTCTTACAATCCTGACATAATGCGAAAAAAGTAATAAAATTGTATTCAAACATAACTTCTAAACAGCACATGAAAAATTGCTGATAATGCCTAGAGATGTGTATTTTTGTTAGTTGTACTAGAAAAATAATCTTTTGTAAGGTTTGCAAAGACACAAGTTAGTTTTTTTTATTCAATATAACAGTGTAACTGTCATATTAATTATGAAAGGTTTATAATCATAACTCCAAAACCAAACTTGAAATTTGTCTAAAAAATCCTGTAATATTGAATTCATGTGAGTTTTAACGGAATCAGGTATTTTGGAGAGGTTCACAAATACAAAAATTAGGTTTTACTGGCCTCATATTGGTCACACTAAAAATGACCGTTTTTGAAACATAACTCCAAAAGTAGAAATGCAACATGTCTAATAATGGCTGAAGAAATGTATCTTTGAGAGTTTTTCTGGAAAAAAAAAACATTTGGTAAGGTTGGCGAAAACAAAAAGTATTTTTCTACTAATTTGACAGTAATGTACTTGGAATCCTGAGATAATGCGAAAAAAGCAATACAAATGTATTCCAACATAACTCCTAATCCAAACGTGCAAAATGTCTAAAAATGCCTGTGATATTGAATACATGTGAGTTTCACTAGACATAGTTTTTTTTTTATAGTTTGCAAAAAAAAAAAAAAGAGGTTTTACTCAATATGACTGTACACTGTAACACTCAATATGACAGTTATTTAAACATAACTCCAACACCACACATGAAAAACGGCTAATAATGCCTGAAATAATGCATCTTTGGGAGTTTTACTCGAAACATATGCTTTTTTAAATATTGCAAATGCAAAAAGTCGTTTTTTACTCAATATGACTACAAAGGCTTACAATCCTGACATAATGCAAAAAAAGTAAAAAAAAATGTATTCAAACATAACTTCTAAAAAACACATGCAAAATGGCTAATAATGCCTAGAGATATGTATTTTTGTTAGTTGTACTAGAAAAATGATCTTTTGTAAGGTTTGCAAAGACACAAGTTAGTTTTTTTATTCAATATAACTGTGTAACAGTCATACTAAATATGAAAGGTTTATAATCATAACTCCAAAACCAAACTTGAAATTTGTCTAAAAAGCCTATAATATTGAATTTATGTGAGTTTTAACAGAATCAGGTATTTTGGAGAGGTTGACAAATACAAAAATTAGGTTTTTCTGGCCTCATATTGGTCACACTCAAAATGACAGTTTTTGAAACATAACTCCAAAAGTAGAAATGCAACATGTCTAAAAATGCCTGAAGAAATGTATCTTTGAGAATTTTCTGGAAAAAAAAACATTTGGTAAGGTTGGCGAAAACAAAAAGTATTTTTCTACTAATTTGACAGTAATGTACTTAGAATCCTGAGATAATGCAAAAAAAGCAATTAAAAGGTATTCCAACATAATTCCTAATTCAAACGTTAAAAATGTTTAAAAATGCCTGTGATATTGAATAAATGTGAGTTTTACTAAATATAGGTTTTTTTTAATGTTTGCAAATACAAAAATGAGGTTTTACTCAATATGACTGTATAATGTAACACTCAATATGACAGTTGTTTAAACATAACTCCTACACCACACATGAAAAATGTCTAATAATGCCTGAAATAATGCATCTTTGGGAGTTTTACTCAAAGCATAAGCTTTTTTAAATTTTGCAAATGCGAAAAGTAGTGTTTTACTCAACATGATTATAATGTTCTTAGATTCCTGAGATAATGCGAAAAAAGCAATAAAAACATAACTCCTAATCCAAACGTGCAAAATGTCTAAAAATGCCTATGATATTGAATACGTGTGAGTTTTACTAGATACAGTTGTTTTTCTATGGTTTGCAAATACAAAATTTAGGTTTTACTCAATTTGACTGTATAATGTAACACTCAATATGGCAGTTATTTAAACATAACTCCTACACCATACATGCAAAATGTCTAATAATGCCTGAAGAAATGCATCTTTGAGAGTTTTCCTGAAAAAAAAACATTTGGCAAGGTTTGCAAATACAAAATATAATGTTTTACTTTGACAGTAATGTACTTAGAATCCTGAGATAATGCAAAAAAAGCAATAAAAATGTATTCAAACATAAATTCCAAACGACGCATGAAAAACAGCTGATAATGCCTAGAGATGTGTATTTTTGTTAGTTGTACTAGAAAATTGATCTTTTGTAAGGTTAGAAAAGACACAAGTTAGTTTTTTTATTCAATATAACAGTGTAACTATCATACTAAATATGAAAGGTTTATAATCATAACTCCAAAACCAAACTTGAAATTTGTCTAAAAAAGCCTGTAATATTGATTTTATGTGAGTTTTAACAGAATCGGGTATTTTGGAAAGAATCACAAATACAAAAACTAGGTTTTACTCAATATGACTGTAAACTGTAACACTCAATATGACAGTTATTCAAACATAACTCCTACACCACACATGAAAAATGGCTAATAATGCCTGAAATAATGCATCTTTGGGAGTTTTACTCTAAGCATATGCTTTTTTTAAATCTTGCGAATGCAAAAAGTAGTTTTTTACTCAATATGTCTATAATGTTCTTAAAATCCTGAGATAATGCGAAAAAAACAAACAAAAAAATGTATTCCAACATAACTCCTAATCCAAACGTGCAAAATGTCTAAAAATGCCTGTAATATTGAATAAATGTTAGATTTACTAGACACAGTTGTTTTTTTTTATAGTTTGCAAAAACAAAAATGAGGTTTTACTCAATATGACTGTATACTGTAACACTCAATATAACAGTTATTTAAACATAAATCCTACACAACACATGAAACATTACTAATAATGCCTGAAATAATGCATCTTTGGGAGTTTTACTCGATATATATCCTTTTTTAAATATTGCAAATGCCAAAAGTACTTTTTTACTCATATTGACTACAAAGTCTTACAATCCTGACATCATGCGAAAAAAGTAATAAAAATGCATTCAAACATAACTTCTAAAAACCACATGCAAAAGGGCTGATAATGCATAGAGATGTGTATTTTTGGTAGTTCTGAAAAAGTAGAAATGCAACATGTCTGAAAATGCCTGAAGAAATGTATCTTTGAGAGTTGTTCTGGAAAAAAAAAACATTTGGTAAGGTTGGCGAAAACAAAAAGTATTTTTCTACTAATTTGACAGTAATGTACTTGGAATCCTGAGATAAAGCGAAAACAAAAAATGTAAATGTATTCCATCATAATTCCTAATTCAAACGTTCAAAATGTCTAAAAATGCCTGTGATATTGAATACATGCGAGTTTTACTAGATACGTTTTTTTTTTGATGGTTTGCAAATACAAAAATGAGGTTTTACTCAATATGACCGTATAATTTAACACTCAATATGACAGTTATTTAAACATAACCCCTACACCACACATAAAAAAATGCTAATAATGTCTGAAATAATGCATCTTTGGGAGTTTTACTCGAAGCATAAGCTTTTTTAAATTTTGCAAATGCGAAAAGTTGTCCTTTACTCAACATGACTATAATGTTCTTAGATTCCTGAGATACTGCGAAAAAAGCAATAAAAACATAACTCCTAATCCAAACGTGCAAAATGTCAAAAAATACCTGTGATATTGAATACATGTGAGTTTTACTAGACACAGTTGTTTTTTTTATAGTTTGCAAAAACAAAAATGAGGTTTTACTCAATATGACTGTATACTGTAACACTCAATATGACAGTTATTTAAACATAACTCCAACACCACACATGAAAAACGGCTAATAATGCCTGAAATAATGCATCTTTGGGAGTTTTACTCGAAACATATGCTTTTTTAAATATTGCAAATGCAAAAAGTCGTTTTTTACTCAATATGACTACAAAGGCTTACAATCCTGACATAATGCAAAAAAAGTAAAAAAAAATTTATTCAAACATAACTTCTAAAAAACACATGCAAAATGGCTAATAATGCCTAAAGATATGTATTTTTGTTAGTTGTACTAGAAAAATGATTTTTTGTAAGGTTTGCAAAGACACAAGTTAGTTTTTTTATTCAATATAACAGTGTAACAGTCATACTAAATATGAAAGGTTTATAATCATAACCCCAAAACCAAACTTGAAATTTGTCTAAAAAGGCTATAATATTGAATTTATGTGAGTTTTAACAGAATCAGGTATTTTGGAGAGGTTCACAAATACAAAAATTAGGTTTTCCTGGCCTCATATTGGTCACACTCAAAATGACCGTTTTTGAAACATAACTCCAAAAGTAGAAATGCAACATGTCTAAAAATGCCTGAAGAAATGTATCTTTGAGAGTTTTTCTGGAAAAAAAAAAACATTTGGTAAGGTTGGCGAAAACAAAAAGTATTTTTCTACTAATTTGACAGTAATGTACTTAGAATCCTGAGATAATGGAAAAAAAGCAATTAAAAGGTATTCCAACATAATTCCTAATTCAAACATTCAAAATGTCTAAAAATGCCTGTGATATTGAATAAATGTGAGTTTTACTAGATATAGGTTTTTTTTATGGTTTGCAAATACAAAAATGAGGTTTTACTCAATATGACTGTATAATGTAATACTCAATATGACAGTTGTTTAAACATAACTCCTACACCACACATGAAAAATGTCTAATAATGCCTGAAATAATGCATCTTTGGGAGTTTTACTCAAAGCATAAGCTTTTTTAAATTTTGAAAATGCAAAAAGTAGTTTTTTACACAACATGACTATAAAGTTCTTAGATTCCTAAGATAATGCGAAAAAAGCAATAAAATAATAATTCCTAATCCAAACGTGCAAAATGTCTAAAAATGCCTTTGATATTGAATACGTGTGAGTTTTACTAGATACAGTTGTTTTTCTATGGTTTGCAAATAAAAAATTTAGATTTTACTCAATGTGACTGTATACTGTAACACTCAATATGACAGTTATTTAAACATAACTCCTACAACACACATGGAAAATGTCTAATAATGCCTGAAGAAATGCATCTTTGAGAGTTTTCCTGGAAAAAAAACATTTGGCAAGGTTTGCAATAACAAAATATAACTTTTTACTCAATTTGACAGTAATGTACTTAGAATCCTGAGATAATGCAAAAAAAAGCAATAAAAATGTATTCAAACATAACTTCTAAACAACACATTAAAAATGGCTAATAATGCGTAGAGATGTGTAATTGTGTTAGTTGTACTAGAAAAATGATCTTTTGTAAGGTTAGCAAAGACAAAAGTTGTTTTTTTATGCAATATAACAGTGTAACTGTCATATTCAATAAGAAAGGTTTATAATCATAACCCCAAAACCAAACTTGAAATTTGTCTAAAAAAGCCTGTAATATTGAATTTATGTGAGTTTTACCAGAAACTGGTATTTTGGAAAGAATCACAAATACAAACATTGGGTTTTACTGGCCTCATATTGGTCACTAATAATGCCTGAAGAAATGCATCTTTGAGAGTTTTCCTGAAGAAAAAAACATTTGGCAAGGTTTGCAAAAACAAAATGCATTTTTTTTTACTCAATTTGACAGTAATATACTTAGAATCCTGAGATAAAGCAGGAAAAAAAAAAAGAAAAATGTATTCAAACATAATTCCTAATCCAAACGTGCAAAATGTCTAAAAATGCCTATGATATTGAATACGTGCGAGTTTTACTAGATGCAGTTGTTTTTCTATGGTTTGCAAATACAAAAATGAGATTTTAGTCAATATGACAGTATACTGTAACACTCAATATGACAGTTATTTAAACATAGTTCCTACATCACATTTTGCACGTTTGGATTAGGAATTATGATGGAATACATTTGTATTGCTTTTTTTTTGCAATATCTCAGAATTGTATGTACATTCTTGTCAAATTGAGTAAAAACATACTTTTTACAAAATGTTATTTTTCTAGTACCGCTAACAAAGATACATATCTCCAGGCATTATTAGTCATTTTGCATTTGTTGTTTAGAAGGGATGTTTGAAAACATTTTTATTGCTTTTGTCACATTATCTCAAGATTCTAAGAACATTATCGTCATATTGAGTAAAAAACTACTTTTTGCATTTGCAAGATTTAAAAAAGCATATGTTTCGAGTAAAACTCCCAAAGGTGCATTTTTTCAGGCATTATTAGCCATTTTTCATGTGTGGTGTAGGAGTTATGTAAAAATAACTGTCATATTGTACCTGGGGATAGGTTGATTGGCAACACAAAATTGGCCCTAGTGTTTGAATGTGAGTGTGAATGTTGTCTGTCTATCTGTCTTGGCCCTGCGATGAGGTGGCGACTTGTCCAGGGTGTACCCCGCCTTCCGCCCGATTGTAGCTGAGATAGGCGCCAGCGCCCCCCCCGCGACCCCAAAAGGGAATAAGCGGTAGAAAATGGATGGATGGATACTTTAGGCAAGCTGTTAGTTTGCTGAATTAGTGAGCACAAAGCAAGATTGTCAAGGAAGTTGAAGGCAATGTTGTCACAGGCATCACCTTAAAATGATTGTCACACTGATAAATAAACAATACTCTACGAGATACACAAGAGGTCTCTTTATATTTCGGGAGGATTGGCAAACATGTTGCTAAGTCTAGATTGCCATTCAAAGAAGGTGAATCCACTTTTCATGTAGTTTCAGCATCCGGTGGACCCTAGTTAAATTGAATTAGAAACCCCTGATCTTAACAACTCAAAAAGTCTGTAAAATAATAGCATTTTTCTGTGGTACTGCCAGCATTGTCACATCATTAAAGTTGGTTGATCTTATTAATTTGGAAAAACCCTGTGGAATAAAAGTATTTTTCTGCAAAACTATTTGCATCGTTATTTTATTAAAGGTGGTTGAATTTAATAATTTGGTAAAAGTCTGTAAAATTACGATATTTTTCCGCAAAACGTTTCATGAAAATTTCTGTAAGTATGTTTTTGATTATTATTTGGTTTACAATGTTTTACTTAAATTTTATAGTTTTCGTTTGGCAGTCGTATCTGCCAGTAGATGACAGTTTTTTTTACAGAATTTTTTTTACAGTGTAGAGACATTGATCTTTTTCAGTTTTACTAGAAAAAATATATTTTTTAAGGTTCTCAAACACACAAGGTACACTGTAAAAAAAAATCTGTAAAAAAAACTGTAATCTACTGGCAGCTACGTCTACCAAATGAAAACCATAAAATTAAAGTAAAACACTGTATACCAAATAATGAACTAAAACATATTTACAGAAATTTTCATTAAACGTTTTGCGGAAAAGTATAAACAAATTTCAGATTTTTACTAAATTGTTAAGATCAAAAACATTTAATAAAGTGACGATGCAAACAGCTCTGCTGGAAAATACCTTCTTTCTACAGAGTTTTTCCAATTAGTTACGATCAACCAACTTTAATGGAGTGACAATGCTGGCAGTTCCACAGAAAAATACCATTATTTTACAGATTTTTTCTGAATTATTAAGTTCAGGGGTCTCAAACTCAGTGTACAGGGGGGCTACAGTGTGTAGAAACTACGTGAAGAGTGGATTCACCTTCTTTGAATGGCTATACCGACCTGGCAACATACTTGCCAATTTTTACAGGAGACTCCCTGTGTTTTTCTATGGTTTGCAAACAAAACATTTAGGTTTTACTCAATATGACTGTATACGGTAACACTCAATATGACGATTATTTAAACATAACTCTTACACCACAATGCAAAATGTCTAATAATGCCTAAAGAAATGCATCTTTGAGAGTTTTCCTGAAAAAAAAAAACATTTGGCAAGGTTTGCAAAAACAAAATATAATGTTTTACTCAATTTGACAGTAATGTACTTAGATTCCTGAGATAAAGCGAAAAAAACAATAAAAATGTATTCCAACATAATTCCTAATCAAAACTTGCAAAATGTCTAAAAATGCCTATGATATTGAATACATGTGAGTTTTACTAGATACAGTTGTTTTTCTACGGTTTGCAAATACAAAATTTAGGTTTTACTCAAAATGACTGTATACTGTAACACTCAATATGACAGTTATTTAAACATAACTCCTACACCACACATGAAAAATGGCTAATAATGCCTGAAATAATGGGAGTGTTACTCGAAATATATGGTTTTTTATATCTTGCAAATGCAAAAAGTAGTTTTTTATTCAATATGACTATAGTAGTCTTAGAATCCTGAGATAATGCAAAAAAAGCAATAAAAATGTATTCAAACATAACTCCTACACCACACATGAAAAATGGCTAATAATGCCTGAAATAATGGATCTTTGGGAGTTTTACTCGAAGCATATGCTTTTTTAAATCTTGCAAATGCAAAAAGTAGTTTTTTACTCAATATGACTATAATGTTCTTAGAATCCTGAGATAATGCGAAGAAAAAAAAAAGGTATTCAAACATAACTTTTAATCCAAACGTGTAAAATGTCTAAAAATG
The DNA here is from genome assembly GCF_033978795.1 of Nerophis ophidion. Taxonomy (NCBI): domain Eukaryota; kingdom Metazoa; phylum Chordata; class Actinopteri; order Syngnathiformes; family Syngnathidae; genus Nerophis; species Nerophis ophidion. The sequence goes on along the minus strand of NW_026906991.1, from coordinate 21,254 downwards.
CCTGTGATTTTGAATAAATGTTAGTTTTACTAGATACAGTTGTTTTTTTTATAGTTTGCAAAAACAAAAATGAGGTTTTACTCAATATGACTGTATACTGTCATATTGGGCGTTACAGTATACAGTCATATTGAGTAAAACCTAGTTTTTGTATTTGTGATTCTGGTCAAACTCACATAAATTCAATATTACATGCTTTTTTAGACAAATTTCACATTTAGTTTTGGAGTTATGATTATAAACCTTTCATATTAGTATGACGGTTACACTCTTATATTGAATAAAAAAACTAACTTGTGTCTTTGCAAACCTTACACAAGATAATTTTTCTAGTACAACTAACAAAAATACATATCTCTAGGCAACACACGCCATTTTGCATGTGTTGTTTAGAAGTTATGTTGGAATACATTTGTATTGCTTTTTTCGCATTATCTCAGGATTCTAAGACTATTATAGTTATATTGAATAAAAAACTACTTTTTGCATTTGCAAGATTTAAAAAAGCATATGTTTCGAGTAAAACTCCCATTATTTCAGGCATTATTAGCCATTTTTCATGTGTGGTGTAGGAGTTATGTTTAAATAACTGTCATATTGAGTGTTACAGTATTCAGTCATATTGAGTAAAACCTCAATTTTGTATTTGCAAACCATAGAAAAACAACTGTATCTAGTAAAACTCACAATGTTCAATATCATAGGCATTTTTAGAACTTTTGCAAGTTTTGATTAGGAATTATGTTGGAATACATTTTTATTGTTTTTTTCCTTTTATCTCAAGTATGTTGCCAGGTCGGTATAGCCATTCAAAGAAGGCTAATCCACTCTTCACATAGTTTCTACACACTGTAGCCCCCCTGTACACTGAGTTTGAGACCCCTGAACTTAATAATTCAGAAAAAATCTGTAAAATAATGGTATTTTTCTGTGGAACAGCCATCATTGTCACTCCATTAAAGTTGGTTGATCGTAACTAATTGGAAAAACTCTGTAGAAAAAAGGTATTTTCCAGCAGAGCTGTTTGCATTGTCACTTTATCAAAGGTGGTTGATCTTAACAATTTAGTAAAAATCTGAAATTTGTTTATACTTTTCCGCAAAACGTTTAATGAAAATTTCTGTAAATATGTTTTAGTTCATTATTTGGTATACAGTGTTTTACTTTAATTTTATGGTTTTCATTTGGTAGACATAGCTGCCAGTAGATTACAGTTTTTTTTACAGATTTTTTTTTACAGTGTACCTTGTGTGTTTGAGAACCTTAAAAAATATATTTTTTCTAGTAAAACTGAAAAAGATCAATGTCTCTACACTGTAAAAAAAATTCTGTAAAAAGAAACTGTCATCTACTGGCAGATACGACTGCCAAACGAAAACTATAAAATTTAAGTAAAACATTGTAAACCAAATAATAATCAAAAACATACTTACAGAAATTTTCATGAAACGTTTTGCGGAAAAATATCGTAATTTTACAGACTTTTACCAAATTATTAAATTCAACCACCTTTAATAAAGTAACGATGCAAATAGTTTTGCAGAAAAATACTTTTATTCCACAGGGTTTTTACAGGCTTTTTTAGACAAATTTCACGTTTAGTTTTGGAGTTATGATTATAAACCTTTCATATTTAGTATGACAGTTACACTGTTATATGGAATAAAAAAACTAACTTGTGTCTTTGCAATCCTTACAAAAGATAATTTTTCTAGTACAACTAACAAAAATACATATCTCTAGGCTTTATTAGCCTATTTGCATAAGTTGTTTAGAAGTTATGTTGGAATACATTTTTATTGTTTTTTTCGCATTATCTCAGGATTCTAAGACTATTATAGTCATATTGAATAAAAAACAACTTTTTGCATTTGCAAGATTTTAAAAAGCATATGCTTCGAGTAAAACTCCAAAAGATGCATTATTTCAGGCATTATTAGCCATTTTTCATATGTGGTGTAGGAGTTATGTTTAAATAACTGTCATATTGAGTGTTACAGTATACAGTCATATTGACTAAAACCTCATTTTTGTATTTGCAAACCATATAAAAACAACTGTATCTAGTAAAACTCACATGTATTCAATATCACAGGCATTTTTAGACATTTTGCACGTTTGGATTAGGAATTATGTTGGAATACATTTTTATTGTTTTTTTCGCTTTATCTCAGGATTCTAAGAACATTGTCAAATTGAGTAAAAAATTATATTTTGTTTTTTCAGGAAAACTCTCAAAGATGCATTTCTTCAGGCATTATTAGACATTTTGCATGCATATTTTTGGAGTTTTGTTTCAAAAACCGTCATTTTGAGTGTGACCAATATGAGGCCCGTACAATTGACCACCAAATGGTAACACCCCAATAAGTTTTTCAACTTGTTTAAGTCGGGGTCCACGCTAATCAATTCATGATTAAAAAAAAGTGATTTCCTTCACCGAGCATCAAACCCGGATCGCGACGGTGAGCGCATTGAATCCTAACCACTAGACTGTAGCATCAAGTACAGCCAGGAGCAACACATTACGTTACCAACCAATATAAATAAACCATTTATATATACACGTCAGTAGGTTAAATGAAACTCTTCAACATAACATTTCACTATGTATATATATTTCCCAATGGTTCAACCGCCACCTGCCCGAATCTATTTAAAATCTATTTTTTCGTCAATTCACCCGCCCGACCTGCTGTTTATCCGCGGACTCCACGGTTGTGACCGTAAACCGCGCATCTCTACTGGATACAGTTTTTTTTTTATTGTTTGCTAATACAAAAATTTGGTTTTACTCAATATGACTGTATACAATATGACAGTTATTTTTACATAACTCCTACACCACACATGAAAAATGGCTAATAATGCCTGAAAAAATGCACCTTTGGGAGTTTTACTCGAAACATATGCTTTTTTAAATCTTGCAAATGCAAAAAGTAGTTTTTTACTCAATATGACAATAATGTTCTTAGAATCTTTAGATAATGTGACAAAAGCAATAAAAATGTTTTCAAACATCCCTTCTAAACAATAAATGAAAAATGACTAATAATGCCTGGAGATATGTATCTTTGTTAGCGGTACTAGAAAAATTATATTTTGTAAAAAGTATGTTTTTACTCAATTTGACAAGATTGTACATACAATTCTGAGATATTGTAAAAAAAAAAAAGCAATACAAATGTATTCCATCATAATTCCTAATCCAAACGTGCAAAATGTCTAAAAATGTCTGTGATATTGAATCCATTTGAGTTTTACTAGACACAGTTGTTTTTTTATGGTTCGCAAATACAAACATTTGGTTTTACTCAATACACGGGCAAAATGTCTAATAATGCCTGAAGAAATGTATCATTTTGAGTTTTACTGGAAAAAAAACATATGGTAAGGTTTGAAAAAACAAAAAGTAATTTTTTACCCAATTTCACAGTAATGTACTGAGAATCCTGAGCTAATGCGAAAAAAGCAATGAAATGTCCTCCAACATAATTCCTAATCCAAACGTGCAAAATGTCTAAAAATGCCTGCGATATTGAATCCATGTGAGTTTTACTAGATGCAGTTGTTTTTTTATGGTTTGCAAATACAAAAATTTGGTTTTACTCAATATGACTGTATACTGTAACACTCAATATGACAGTTATTTAAACATAATTCCTACACCACACATGAACAATGGCTAATAATGCCTGAAGGAATGCGTCTTTGGGAGTTTTGCTGGAAACATATGCTTTTGTAAATCTTGCAAATGCAAAAACTAGTTTTTTACTCAATATGACAATCATTTTTTTAGAATCCTGAGATAATGCTAAAAAAGCAATACAAATAAATTCAAACATAACTTCTAAACAACACATGCAATATGGCTAATAATGCCTACACTGTAAAAAAAAAATCATATTTTTATGGTTAATTTACTTTAAATTTCTACTGTATTTTTTTTTTAAATAGGTTATAAAACAGAAGAATTGAAAACATTATCTGTAAATAAACAAATTGTCTGTTATTTTAAGTAAAATGCCAGTATTGACAAACTATGTATATTACTATTTTTTATTACAGAAAAATACCAAATCAATAATACATATCATTTTCTGGTTTGGTAAGGTTGGCGAAAACAAAAAGTATTTTTCTACTAAATTGACAGCAATGTACTTAGAATCCTGAGATAATGCAAAAAAAGCAATTTAAAGGTATTCCAACATAATTCCTAATTCAAACGTTCAAAATGTCTAAAAATGCCTGTGATATTGAATAAATGTGAGTTTTACTAGATATAGTTTTTTTTTATGGTTTGCAAATACAAAATTTAGCATACATTTTTTTAAATTTTGCAAATGCAAAAAGTTGTTTTTTACTCAACATGACTATAATGCTCTTAGATTCCTGAGATAATGCAAAAAAGCAATAAAAATGTATTCAACAAAACTCCTAATCCAAACGTGCAAAATGTCCTAAAATGCCTGTGATATTGAATTAATGTTAGTTTTACTAGATACAGTTGTTTTTCTATGGTTTGCAAATACAAAATTTAGGTTTTACTCAATGTGACTGTATACTGTAACACTCAATATGACAGTTATTTAAACATAACTCCTATACCACACATGCAAAATGTCTAATAATGCCTGAAGAAATGCATCTTTGAGAGTTTTCCTGAAAAAAAAAAACATTTGGCAAGGTTTGCAAAAACCAAAAAATAATGTTTTACTCAATTTGACAGTAATGTACTTAGAATCCTGAGATAATGCGAAAAAAGCAATAAAATTGTATTCAAACATAACTTCCAAACAACGCATGAAAAATGGCTGATAATGCCTAGACATGTGTATTTTTGTTAGTTGTACTAGAAAATGTGTCTTTTTAAGGTTAGCAAAGACACAAGTTAGTTTTTTTATTCAATATAACAGTGTAACTATCATACTAAATATTAAAGTTTTATAATCATAACTCCAAAACCAAACTTGAAATTTGTCTTTAAAAGCCTGCAATATTGAATTTATGTGAGTTTTAACAGAATCAGGTATTTTGGAGAGGTTCACAAATACAAAAATTAGGTTTTCCTGGCCTCATATTGGCCACACTCAAAATGACAGTTTTTGAAACATAACTCCTAAAGTAGAAATGCAACATGTCTAAAAATGCCTGAAGAAATGTATCTTTGAGAGTTTTTCTGGAAAAAAAAACATTTGGTAAGGTTGGCGAAAACAAAAAGTATTTTTCTAGTAGTTACATTATACAATATGACTGTATAATGTAACACTCAATTTGACAGTTATTTAAACATAACTCCTACACCACACATGCAAAATGTCTAATAATGCCGGAAGAAATGCATCTTTGAGAGTTTTCCTGAAAAAAAAAAAACATTTGGCAAGGTTTGCAAAAACAAAATAATTTTATTTTACTCAATTTGACGGTAATGTACTTAGAATCCAGAGATAAAGCCAAAAAAACAATAAAAATGTATTCAAACATAATTCTTAATCCAAACGTGCAAAATTTCTAAAAATGCCTATGATATGGAATACGTGTGAGTTTTACTAGATGCAGTTGTTTTTCTATGGTTTGCAAATACAAAAAGGAGATTTTAGTCAATATGACTGTATACTGTAACACTCAATATGACAGTTTTTTAAACATAGTTCCTACACCACACATTAAAAATGGCTAATAATGCCTGAAATAATGCATCTTTTGGAGTTTTACTCGAAGCATAAGCTTTTTTAAATTTTGCAAATGCAAAAAGTAGTTTTTTACTCAACATGACTATAAAGTTCTTAGATTCCTAAGATAATGCGAAAAAAGCAATAAAATCATAACTCCTAATCCAAACGTGCAAAATGTCTAAAAATGCCTTTGATATTGAATACGTGTGAGTTTTACTAGATACAGTTGTTTTTCTATGGTTTGCAAATACACGATTTAGATTGTGCTCAGTGTGACTGTATACTGTAACACTCAATATGACAGTTATTTAAACATAACTCCTACAAACACACATGCAAAATGTCTAATACTGCCTGAAGAAATGCGTCTTTGAGAGTTTTCCTGAAAAAAACATTTGGCAAGGTTTGCAAAAACAAAATATAATGTTTTACTCAATTTGACAGTAATGTACTTAGAATCCTGAGATAAGGCGAAAAAAAAGCAATAAAAATGTATTCAAACATAACTTCCAAACAACGCATGTAATATGGCTGATAATGCCTAGAGATGTGTATTTTTGTTAGTTCTACTAGAAAATTGATCTTTTGTAAGGTTAGCAAAGACACAAGTTAGTTTTTTTATTCCATATAACAGTGTAACTGTCAAACTAAATATGAAAGGTTTATAATCATGACTCCAAAACCAAACTTGAAATTTGTCTAAAAAAGCCTGTAATATTGAATTTACGTGAGTTTTACCGGAATCGGGTATTTTGGAAAGAATCACAATGACAAACATTCGGTTTTACTGGCCTCATATTGGTCACACTCAAAATGACAGTTTTTGAAACAAAAATCCAAAAATATGCATTCAAAATGTCTAATAATGCCTGAAAAAAGGCATCTTTGAGAGTTTTCCTGAAAAAAAAAAAACATTTGACAAGGTTTGCAAAAAACAAAATATATTTTTTTACTCAATTTGACAGTAATGTACTTAGAATCCTGAGATAAGGCGAAAAAAACAATAAAAATGTATTCCAACATAATTCCTAATCCAAACGTGAAAAATGTCTAAAAATGCCTGTGATATTGAATACATGTGAGTTTTACTAGATACAGTTGTTTTTCTATGGTTTGCAAATACAAAAATGAAGTTTTAGTCATTATGACTGTATACTGTAACACTCAATATAACAGTTATTTAAACATAAATCCTACACAAAACATAAATAATGGCTAATAATGCCTGAAAAAATGCATCTTTGGGAGTTTTACTGGAAGCATATGCTTTTTTAAATTTTGCAAATGCAAAAAGTTGTTTTTTAATCAATATGACTATAATGTTCTTAGAATCCTGAGATAATGCGAAAAAAGCAATAAAAATGTATTCCAACATAATACCTAATTCAAACGTTTAAAATGTCTAGAAATGCCTTCGATATTGAATAAATGTTAGTTTTACTAGATGCAGTTGTTTTTCTATGGTTTGCAAATACAAAATTGAGGATTTACTCAATATGACTGTATACTGTAACACTCAATATGACAGTTATTTAAACATAACTCCTAAACCACACATGTAAAATGTCTAATAATGCCTGAAATAATGCATCTTTGGGAGTTTTACTCGAAACATATGCTTTTTAAAATTTGGCAAATGCAAAAAGTAGTTTTTTACTCAATATGACTATAATGTTCTTAGAATCCTGAGATAATGCGAAAAAAGCAATAAAAATGTATTCCAACCTTACTCCTAATCCAAACCTGCAAAATGTCTAAAAATGCCTGTGATATTGAGTAAATGTTAGTTTTTCTAGATACGGTGGTTTTTCTATGGTTTGCAAATACAACATTTAGGTTTTACTCAATATGACTGTATACTGTAACACTCAATATGACAGTTATTTAAACATAACTCCTACACCACACATGAAAAATGGCTAATAATGCCTGAAATAATGCGTCTTTGGGGGTTTCACTCGAAGCATATGCTTTTTTAAATCTTGCAAATGCAAAAAGTAGTTTTTTTCGCAATATGACTATAATGTTCTTAAAATCCTGAGATAATGCGAAAAAAGCAATACAAATGTATTCCAACATAACTCCTAATCCAAACGTGCAAAATGTCTAAAAATGTCTGTGATAAGTAATACATGTTAGTTTTACTAGATACAGTTGTTTTTCTATAGTTTGCAAATACAAAATGTATGTTTTACTCAATATGACTGTATACTGTAACACTCAATATGACAGTTATGCAAAAAGTAGTTTTTTATTCAATATTACTATAATAGTCTTAGAATCCTGAGATAATGAGAAAAAAGCAATAAAAATGTATTCAAACATAACTTTTAATCATCACATGCAAAATGGCTAATAATGCCTAGAGATATGTATTTTTGTTAGTTGTACTAGAAAAATGATCTTTTGTGAGGTTTGCAAAGACACAAGTTAGTTTTTTTATTCAATATAACAGTGTAACTGTCATATTAAATATGAAAGGTTTATAATCATAACTCCAAAATTAAACGTGAAATTTGTCTAAAAAAGCATGTAATATTGAATTTATGTGACTTTTACCAGAATCGGGTATTTTGGAAAGAATCACAAATACAAAAACCAGTTTTTACTCAATATGACTGTATACTGTAACGCCCAATATGACAGTTATTTAAACATAACTCCTACACCACACATGAAAAATGGCTAATAATGCCTGAAATAATGCATCTTTGGGAGTTTCACTCGAAACATATGCTTTTTTAAATCTTGCAAATGCAAAAAGTAGTTTTTATTCAATATGACTATAATAGTCTTAGAATCCTGAGATAATGCGAAAAAAGCAATAAAATGTATTCAAACATAACTTTCAAACAACACATGCAAAATGGCTAATAATGCCTAGAGATATGTATTTTTGTTAGTTGTACTAGAAAAATTATCTTTTGTAAGGTTTGCAAAGACACAAGTTAGTTTTTTTATTCCATATTACAGTGTAACTGTCATACTAAATATCAAAGGTTTATAATCATAACTCCAAAACCAAACTTGAAATTTGTCTAAAAAAGCCTGTAATATATAATTTACGTGAGTTTTACCAGAATCGGGTATTTTGGAAAGAATCACAAATACAAACATTGGGTTTTACTGGCCTCATATTGGTCACACTCAAAATGACAGTTTTTGAAACAAAACTCCAAAAATATGCATGCAAAATGTCTAATAATGCCTGAAGAAATGGATCTTTGAGAGTTTTCCTGAAAAAAACCAAACATTTGGCAATATTTGCAAAAACAAAATATAATTTTTTACTCAATTTGACAGTAATGTACTTAGAATCCTGAATTAAGCGAAAAAAACAATAAAAATGTATTCCAACATCATTCCTAATCCAAACGTGCAAAATGTCTAAAAAAGTCTCTGATATTGAATACATGTGAGTTTTACTAGATACAGTTGTTTTTCTATGGTTTGCAAATAGAAAAATGAGGGTTTAGTCAATATGACTGTATACTGTAACACTCAATATGACAGTTATTTAAACATAAGTCCTACATCACACATGGAAAATGGCTAATAATGCCTGAAATAATGCATCTTTGGGGGTTTCACTAGAAGCATATGCTTTTTTAAATCTTGCAAATGCAAAAAGTAGTTTTTTTCTCAATATTACTATAATGTTCTTAGAATCCTGAAATAATGCGAAAAAAGCAATAAAAATGTATTCCAACATAACTCCTAATCCAAACGTGCAAAATGTCTAAAAATGCCTGTGATAAGGAATACATGTTAGTTTTACTAGATACAGTTGTTTTTGTATGGTTTGCAAATACAAAATGTAGGTTTTACTCAATATAACTGTATACTGTAACACTCAATATGACAGTTATTTAAACATAACTTCTTCACCACAAATGAAAAATTGCTAATAATGCCTGAAATAATGCATCTTTGGGAGTTTTACTCGAAACATATGCTTTTTTAAATCTTGTAAATGCAATAAGTAGTTTTTATTCAATATGACTATAATAGTCTTAGAATCCTGAGATAATGCGAAAAAAGCAATAAAATGTATTCAAACATAACTTTTAAACAACACATGCCAAATGGCTAATAATGCCTAGAGATATGTATTTTTGTTAGTTGTACTAGAAAAATTATCTTTTGTAAGGTTTGCAAAGACACAAGTTAGTTTTTTTATTCCATATAACAGTGTAACTGTCATACTAAATATGAAAGGTTTATAATCATAACTCCAAAACCAAACTTGAAATTTGTCTAAAAAAGCCTGTAATATATAATTTACGTGAGTTTTACCAGAATCGGGTATTTTGGAAAGAATCACAAATACAAACATTGGGTTTTACTGGCCTCATATTGGTCACACTCAAAATGACAGTTTTTGAAACAAAACTCCAAAAATATGCAATCAAAATGTCTAATAATGCCTGAAGAAATGCATCTTTGAGAGTTTTCCTGAAGAAAAAACAACATTTGGCAATATTTGCAAAAACAAAATATAATTTTTTACTCAATTTGACAGTAATGTACTTAGAATCCTGAGATAAAGCGAAAAAAACAATAAAAATGTATTCCAACATAATTCCTAATCCAAACGTGCAAAATGTCTAAAAAAGTCTCTGATATTGAATACATGTGAGTTTTACTAGATACAGTTGTTTTTCTATGGTTTGCAAATAGAAAAATGAGGGTTTAGTCAATATGACTGTATGCTGTAACACTCAATATAACAGTTATTTAAACATAAATCCCACACAACACATGAAAAATGGCTAATATTGTCTGAAATAATGCATATTTTGGAGTTTTACTGGAAGCATATGCTTATTTAAATTTTGCAAATGCAAAAAGTAGTTTTTTACTCAATATGACTATAATATTCTTGGAATCCTGAGATAATGCGAAAAAAGCAATAAAAATGTATTCCAACATAACTCCTAATCCAAACGTGCAAAATGTCTAAAAATGCCTGTGATATTGAATAATTGTTAGTTTTATTAAATACAGTTGTTTTTTTATGGTTTGCAAATACAAAATTTAGGTTTTACTCAATATGACTGTATACAGTAACACTCAATATGACAGTTATTTAAACATAAGTCCTACACCACACATGGAAAATGGCTAATAATGCCTGAAATAATGCATCTTTGGGGGTTTCACTCGAAGCATATGCTTTTTTAAATCTTGCAAATGCAAAAAGTAGTTTTTTTCTCAATATGACTATAATTTTCTTAGAATCCTGAGATAATGCGAAAAAAGCAATAAAAATGTATTCCAACATAACACCTAATCCAAACGTGCAAAATGTCTAAAAATGCCTGTGATAAGGAATACATGTTAGTTTTACTAGATACAGTTGTTTTTCTATGGTTTGCAAATACAAAATGTAGGTTTTACTCAATATGACTGTATACTGTAACACTCAATATGACAGTTATTTAAACATAACTCCTACACCACACATGAAAAATGGCTAATAATGCCTGAAATAATGCATCTTTGGGAGTTTTACTCGAAACATATGCTTTTTTAAATCTTGCAAATGCAAAAAGTAGTTTTTATTCATTATGACTATAATAGTCTTAGAATCCCGAGATAATGCGAAAAAAGCAATAAAATGTATTCAAACATAACTTTTAAACAACACATGCAAAATGGCTAATAATGCCTAGAGATATGTATTTTTGTTAGTTGTACTAGAAAAATGATCTTTTTTAAGGTTTGCAAAGACACAAGTTAGTTTTTTTATTCCATATAACAGTGTAACTGTCATACTAAATATGAAAGGTTTATAATCATAACTCCAAAACCAAACTTGAAATTTGTCTAAAAAAGCCTGTAATATATAATTTACGTGAGTTTTACCAGAATCGGGTATTTTGGAAAGAATCACAAATACAAACATTGGGTTTTACTGGCCTCATATTGGTCACACTCAAAATGACAGTTTTTGAAACAAAACTCCTAAAATATGCATGCAAAATGTCTAATAATGCCTGAAGAAATGCATCTTTGAGAGTTTTCCTGAAAAAAAACAAACATTTGGCAATATTTGCAGAAAACAAAATATAATTTTCTACTCAATTTGACAGTAATGTACTTAGAATCCTGAGATGAAGCGAAAAAAACTATAAAAATGTATTCCAACATAATTCCTAATCCAAACGTGCAAAATGTCTAAAAAAGTCTCTGATATTGAATACATGTGAGTTTTACTAGATACAGTTGTTTTTCTATGGTTTGCAAATAGAAAAATGAGGGTTTAGTCAATATGACTGTATACTGTAACACTCAATATAACAGTTATTTAAACATAAATCCCACACAACACATGAAAAATGGCAAATAATGCCTGAAATAATGCATATTTTGGAGTTTTACTGGAAGCATATGCTTTTTTAAATTTTGCAAATGCAAAAAGTGGTTTTTTACTCAATATGACTATAATATTCTTAGAATCCTGAGATACTGCGAAAAAAGCCATAAAAATGTATTCCGACATAACTCCTAATCCAAATGTGCAAAATGTCTAAAAATGCCTGTGATATTGAATAATTGTTAGTTTTACTAAATACAGTTGTTTTTTTATGGTTTGCAAATACAAAATTTAGGTTTTACTCAATATGACTGTATACTGTAACACTCAATATGACAGTTATTTAAACATAAGTCCTACACCACACATGGGAAATGGCTAATAATGCCTGAAATAATGCATCTTTGTGGGTTTCACTCGAAGCATATGCTTTTTTAAATCTTGCAAATGCAAAAAGTAGTTTTTTTCTCAATATGACTATAATGTTCTTAGAATCCTGAGATAATGCGAAAAAAGTAATTAAAATGTATTCCAACATAACTCCTAATCCAAACGTGCAAAATGTCTAAAAATTTCTGTGATAAGGATTACATGTTAGTTTTACTAGATACAGTTGTTTTTCTATGGTATGCAAATACAAAATGTAGGTTTTACTCAATATGACTGTATACTGTAACACTCAATATGATAGTTATTTAAACATAACTCCTACACCACACATGAAAAATGGCTAATAATGCCTGAAATAATGCATCTTTGGGAGTTTTACTCGAAACATATGCTTTTTTAAATCTTGCAAATGCAAAAAGTAGTTTTTATTCAATATGACTATAATAGTCTTAGAATCCTGAGATAATGCGAAAAAAGCAATAAAATGTATTCAAACATAACTTTTAAACAACACATGCAAAATGGCTAATGCCTAGAGATATGTATTTTTGTTAGTTGTACTAGAAAAATTATCTTTTGTAAGGTTTGCAAAGACACAAGTTAGTTTTTTTATTCCATATAACAGTGTAACTGTCATACTAAATATGAAAGGTTTATAATCATAACTCCAAAACCAAACTTGAAATTTGTCTAAAAAAGCCTGTAATATATAATTTACGTGAGTTTTACAAGAATTGGGTATTTTGGAAAGAATCACAAATACAAACATTATGAAATATTGACTAAACCCTCATTTTTCTATTTGCAAACCATAGAAAAACAACTGTATCTAGTAAAACTCACATGTATTCAATATCAGAGACTTTTTTAGACATTTTGCACGTTTGGATTAGGAATTATGTTGGAATACATTTTTATTGTTTTTTTCGCTTTATCTCAGGATTCTAAGTACATTACTGTCAAATTGAGTAAAAAATTATATTTTGTTTTTGCAAATATTGCCAAATGTTTTTTTTTTTTCAGGAAAACTCTCAAAGATGCATTTCTTCAGGCATTATTAGACATTTTGCATGCATATTTTTGGAGTTTTGTTTCAAAAACTGTCATTTTGAGTGTGACCAATATGAGGCCAGTAAAACCCAATGTTTGTATTTGTGATTCTTTCCAAAATACCCGATTCTGGTAAAACTCACATAAATTCAATATTACAGGCTTTTTTAGACAAATTTCACGTTTAGTTTTGGAGTTATGATTATAAACCTCTCATATTTAGTATGACAGTTGAACTGTTATATTGAATAAAAAAACAACTTTTGTCTTTGCAAACCTTACAAAAGATCATTTTTCTAGTACAACTAACAAAAATACATATCTCTAGGCATTATTAGCCATTTTGCATGTGTTCTTTAAAAGTTATGTTTGAATACATTTTATTGCTTTTTTCGCATTATCTCAGGATTCTAAGAATATTATAGTCATATTGAATAAAAACTACTTTTTGCATTTGCAAAATTTAAAAAAGCATATGCTTCCAGTAAAACTCCAAAATATGCATTATTTCAGGCATTATTAGCCATTTTTCATGTGTTTTGTGGGATTTATGTTTAAATAACTGTTATATTGAGTGTTACAGTATACAGTCATATTGATTAAAACCTACATTTTGTATTTGCAAACCATAGAAAAACAACTGTATCTAGTAAAACTAACATGTATTCCTTATCACAGGCATTTTTAGACATTTTGCACGTTTGGATTAGGAGTTATGTTGGAATACATTTTTATTGCTTTTTTCGCATTATCTCAGGATTCTAAGAACATTATAGTCATATTGAGAAAAAAACTACTTTTTGCATTTGCAAGATTTAAAAAAGCATATGCTTCGATTGAAACCCCCAAGATGCATTATTTCAGGCATTATTAGCTATTTTCCATGTGTGGTGTAAGACTTATGTTTAAATAACTGTCATATTGAGTGTTACAGTTTACAGTCATATTGAGTAAAACCTAAATTTTGTATTTGCAAACCATTAAAAAACAACTGTATTTAGTAAAACTAACAATTATTCAATATCACAGGCATTTTTAGACATTTTGCACGTTTGGATTAGGAGTTATGTTGGAATACATTTTTATTGCTTTTTTCGCATTATCTCAGGATTCTAAGAATATTATAGTCATATTGAGTAAAAAACTACTTTTTGCATTTGCAAAATTTAAAAAAGCATATGCTTCCAGTAAAACTCCAAAATATGCATTATTTCAGGCATTATTAGCCATTTTTCATGTGTTGTGTGGGATTTATGTTTAAATAACTGTTATATTGAGTGTTACAGTATACAGTCATAATGACTAAACTCTCATTTTTGTATTTGCAAACCATAGAAAAACAACTGTATCTAGTAAAACTCACATGTATTCAATATCAGAGACTTTTTTAGACATTTTGCACGTTTGGATTAGGAATTATGTTGGAATACATTTTTATTGTTTTTTTCGCTTTATCTCAGGATTCTAAGTACATTACTGTCAAATTGAGTAAAAAATTATATTTTGTTTTTGCAAATATTGCCAAATGTTTTTTTTTTTTTCAGGAAAACTCTCAAAGATGCATTTCTTCAGGCATTATTAGACATTTTGCATGCATATTTTTGGAGTTTTGTTTCAAAAACTGTCATTTTGAGTGTGACCAATATGAGGCCAGTAAAACCCAATGTTTGTATTTGTGATTCTTTCCAAAATACCCGATTCTGGTAAAACTCACGTTAATTATATATTACAGGCTTTTTTAGACAAATTTCAAGTTTGGTTTTGGAGTTATGATTATAAACCTTTCATATTTAGTATGACAGTTACACTGTAATATGGAATAAAAAAAACTAACTTGTGTCTTTGCAAACCTTACAAAAGATAATGTTTCTAGTACAACTAACAAAAATACATATCTCTAGGCATTATTAGCCATTTTGCATGTGTTGTTTGAAAGTTATGTTTGAATACATTTTATTGCTTTTTTCGCATTATCTCAGGATTCTAAGACTATTATAGTCATATTGAATAAAAACTACTTTTTGCATTTGCAAGATTTAAAAAAGCATATGTTTCGAGTAAAACTCCCAAAGATGCATTATTTCAGGCATTATTAGCCATTTTTCATGTGTGGTGTAGGAGTTATGTTTAAATAACTGTCATATTGGGCGTTACAGTATACAGTCATATTGATTAAAACCTACATTTTGTATTTGCAAACCATAGAAAAACAACTGTATCTAGTAAAACTAACATGTATTCCTTATCACAGGCATTTTTAGACCTTTTGCACGTTTGGATTAGGAGTTATGTTGGAATACATTTTTATTGCTTTTTTCGCATTATCTCAGGATTCTAAGAACATTATAGTCATATTGAGAAAAAAACTACTTTTTGCATTTGCAAGATTTAAAAAAGCATATGCTTCGAGTGAAACCCCCAAAGATGCATTATTTCAGGCATTATTAGCTATTTTCCATGTGTGGTGTAGGACTTATGTTTAAATAACTGTCATATTGAGTGTTACAGTATACAGTCATATTGAGTAAAACCTAAATTTTGTATTTGCAAACCATTAAAAAAATAACTGTATTTAGTAAAACTAACACTTATTCAATATCACAGGCATTTTTAGACATTTTGCACGTTTGGATTAGGAGTTATGTTGGAATACATTTTTATTGCTTTTTTCGCATTATCTCAGGATTCTAAGAATATTATAGTCATATTGAGTAAAAAACTACTTTTTGCATTTGCAAAATTTAAAAAAGCATATGCTTCCAGTAAAACTCCAAAATATGCATTATTTCAGGCATTATTAGCCATTTTTCATGTGTTGTGTGGGATTTATGTTTAAATAACTGTTATATTGAGTGTTACAGTATACAGTCATAATGACTAAACTCTCATTTTTGTATTTGCAAACCATAGAAAAACAACTGTATCTAGTAAAACTCACATGTATTCAATATCAGAGACTTTTTTAGACATTTTGCACGTTTGGATTAGGAATTATGTTGGAATACATTTCTATTGTTTTTTTCGCTTTATCTCAGGATTCTAAGTACATTACTGTCAAATTGAGTAAAAAATTATATTTTGTTTTTGCAAATATTGCCAAATGTTTGTTTTTTTTTCAGGAAAACTCTCAAAAATGCATTTCTTCAGGCATTATTAGACATTTTGCATGCATATTTTTGGAGTTTTGTTTCAAAAACTGTCATTTTGAGTGTGACCAATA
Organism: Nerophis ophidion; assembly: GCF_033978795.1. NCBI lineage: Eukaryota > Metazoa > Chordata > Actinopteri > Syngnathiformes > Syngnathidae > Nerophis > Nerophis ophidion. The sequence continues at coordinate 4,600 of NW_026906991.1, read as the reverse complement.
TGAGGCCAGTAAAACCCAATGTTTGTATTTGTGATTCTTTCCAAAATACTCGATTCTGGTAAAACTCACGTAAATTATATATTACAGGCTTTTTTAGACAAATTTCAAGTTTGGTTTTGGAGTTATGATTATAAACCTTTCATATTTAGTATGACAGTTACACTGTTATATGGAATAAAAAAACTAACTTGTGTCTTTGCAAACCTTACAAAAGATCATTTTTCTAGTACAACTAACAAAAATACATATCTCTAGGCATTATTAGCCATTTTGCATGTGTTGTTTAAAAGTTATGTTTGAATACATTTTATTGCTTTTTTCGCATTATCTCAGGATTCTAAGACTATTATAGTCATATTGAATAAAAACTACTTTTTGCATTTGCAAGATTTAAAAAAGCATATGTTTCGAGTAAAACTCCCAAAGATGCATTATTTCAGGCATTATTAGCCATTTTTCATGTGTGGTGTAGGAGTTATGTTTAAATAACTGTCATATTGAGTGTTACAGTATACAGTCATATTGAGTAAAACCTACATTTTGTATTTGCAAACCATACAAAAACAACTGTATCTAGTAAAACTAACATGTATTCCTTATCACAGGCATTTTTAGACATTTTGCACGTTTGGATTAGGAGTTATGTTGGAATACATTTTTATTGCTTTTTTCGCATTATCTCAGGATTCTAAGAACATTATAGTCATATTGAGAAAAAAACTACTTTTTGCATTTGCAAGATTTAAAAAAGCATTTGCTTCTAGTGAAACCCCCAAAGATGCATTATTTCAGGCATTATTAGACATTTTCCATGTGTGGTGTAGGACTTATGTTTAAATAACTGTCATATTGAGTGTTACAGTATACAGTCATATTGAGTAAAACCTAAATTTTGTATTTGCAAACCATAAAAAAACAACTCTATTTAGTAAAACTAACAATTATTCAATATCACAGGCATTTTTAGACATTTTGCACGTTTGGATTAGGAGTTATGTTGGAATACATTTTTATTGCTTTTTTCGCATTATCTCAGGATTCTAAGAATATTATAGTCATATAGAGTGAAAAACTACTTTTTGCATTTGCAAAATTTAAAAAAGCATATGCTTCCAGTAAAACTCCAAAATATGCATTATTTCAGGCATTATTAGCCATTTTTCATGTGTTGTGTGGGATTTATGTTTAAATAACTGTTATATTGAGTGTTACAGTATACAGTCATATTGATTAAAACCTACATTTTGTATTTGCAAACCATAGAAAAACAACTGTATCTAGTAAAACTAACATGTATTCCTTATCACAGGCATTTTTAGACATTTTGCACGTTTGGATTAGGAGTTATGTTGGAATACATTTTTATTGCTTTTTTCGCATTATCTCAGGATTCTAAGAACATTATAGTCATATTGAGAAAAAAACTACTTTTTGCATTTGCAAGATTTAAAAAAGCATATGCTTCGAGTGAAACCTCCAAAGATGCATTATTTCAGGCATTATTAGCTATTTTCCATGTGTGGTGTAAGACTTATGTTTAAATAACTGTCATTGAGTGTTACAGTATACAGTCATATTGAGTAAAACCTAAATTTTGTATTTGCAAACCATTAAAAAACAACTGTATTTAGTAAAACTAACAATTATTCAATATCACAGGCATTTTTAGACATTTTGCACGTTTGGATTAGGAGTTATGTTGGAATACATTTTTATTGCTTTTTTCGCATTATCTCAGGATTCTAAGACTATTATAGTCATATTGAATAAAAACTACTTTTTGCATTTGCAATATTTAAAAAAGCATATGTTTCGAGTAAAACTCCCAAAGATGCATTATTTCAGGCATTATTAGCCAATTTTCATGTGTGGTGTAGGAGTTATGTTTAAATAACTGTCATATTGAGTGTTACAGTATACAGTCATATTGACTAAACCCTCATTTTTGTATTTACAAACCATAAAAGAAACCTATATCTAGTAAAACTCACATTTATTCAATATCACAGGCATTTTTAGACATTTTGAACGTTTGAATTAGGAATTATGTTGGAATACCTTTTAATTGCTTTTTTTCCATTATCTCAGGATTCTAAGTACATTACTGTCAAATTAGTAGAAAAATACTTTTTGTTTTCGCCAACCTTACCAAATGTTTTTTTTTTCCAGAAAAACTCTCAAAGATACATTTCTTCAGGCATTTTTAGACATGTTGCATTTCTACTTTTGGAGTTATGTTTCAAAAACTGTCATTTTGAGTGTGACCAATATGAGGCCAGGAAAACCTAATTTTTGTATTTGTGAACCTCTCCAAAATACCTGATTCTGTTAAAACTCACATAAATTCAATATTATAGCCTTTTTAGACAAATTTCAAGTTTGGTTTTGGGGTTATGATTATAAACCTTTCATATTTAGTATGACTGTTACACTGTTATATTGAATAAAAAAACTAACTTGTGTCTTTGCAAACCTTACAAAAAAATCATTTTTCTAGTACAACTAACAAAAATAAATATCTCTAGGCATTATTAGCCATTTTGCATGTGTTTTTTAGAAGTTATGTTTGAATACATTTTTTTTTACTTTTGCATTATGTCAGGATTGTAAGCCTTTGTAGTCATATTGAGTAAAAAACGACTTTTTGCATTTGTAATATTTAAAAAAGCATATGTTTCGAGTAAAACTCCCAAAGATGCATTATTTCAGGCATTATTAGCCGTTTTTCATGTGTGGTTTTGGAGTTATGTTTAAATAACTGTCATATTGAGTGTTACAGTATACAGTCATATTGAGTAAAACCTCATTTTTGTTTTTGCAAACTATAAAAAAAACAACTGTGTCTAGTAAAACTCACATGTATTCAATATCACAGGTATTTTTAGACATTTTGCACGTTTGGATTAGGAGTTATGTTTTTATTGCTTTTTTCGCAGTATCTCAGGAATCTAACAACATTGCAGTCGTTGAGTAAAAGACAACTCTTCGCATTTGCAAAATTTAAAAAAGCTTATGCTTCGAGTAAAACTCCCAAAGATGCATTATTTCAGACATTATTAGCATTTTTTTATGTGTGGTGTAGGGGTTATGTTTAAATAACTGTCATATTGAGTGTTAAATTATACGGTCATATTGAGTAAAACCTCATTTTTGTATTTGCAAACCATCAAAAAAAACTGTATCTAGTAAAACTCACATGTATTCAATATCACAGGCATTTTTAGACATTTTGAACGTTTGAATTAGGAATTATGTTGGAATACATTTGTATTGCTTTTTTCGCATTATCTCAGGATTCCAAGTACATTACTGTCAAATTAGTAGAAAAATACTTTTTGTTTTCGCCAACCTTACCAAATGTTTTTTTTTTCCAGAAAAACTCTCAAAGATACATTTCTTCAGGCATTTTTAGACATGTTGCATTTCTACTTTTTCAGAACTACCAAAAATACACATCTCTAGGCATTATCAGCCATTTTGCATGTCGTTTTTAGAAGTTATGTTTGAATACATTTTTATTACTTTTTTCGCATGATGTCAGGATTGTAAGACTTTGTAGTCAATATGAGTAAAAAAGTACTTTTGGCATTTGCAATATTTAAAAAAGGATATGTATCGAGTAAAACTCCCAAAGATGCATTATTTCAGGCATTATTAGTAATGTTTCATGTGTTGTGTAGGATTTATGTTTAAATAACTGTTATATTGAGTGTTACAGTATACAGTCATATTGAGTAAAACCTCATTTTTGTTTTTGCAAACTATAAAAAAAAACAACTGTGTCTAGTAAATCTAACATTTATTCAATATTACAGGCATTTTTAGACATTTTGCACGTTTGGATTAGGAGTTATGTTGGAATACATTTTTTTGTTTGTTTTTTTCGCATTATCTCAGGATTCTAAGAACATTATAGACATATTGAGTAAAAAACTACTTTTTGCATTCGCAAGATTTAAAAAAAGCATATGCTTAGAGTAAAACTCCCAAAGATGCATTATTTCAGGCATTATTAGCCATTTTTCATGTGTGGTGTAGGAGTTATGTTTAAATAACTGTCATATTGAGTGTTACAGTTTACAGTCATATTGAGTAAAACCTAGTTTTTGTATTTGTGATTCTTTCCAAAATACCCAATTATGTTAAAACTCACATAAAATCAATATTACAGGCTTTTTTAGACAAATTTCAAGTTTGGTTTTGGAGTTATGATTATAAACCTTTCATATTTAGTATGATAGTTACACTGTTATATTGAATAAAAAAACTAACTTGTGTCTTTTCTAACCTTACAAAAGATCAATTTTCTAGTACAACTAACAAAAATACACATCTCTAGGCATTATCAGCTGTTTTTCATGCGTCGTTTGGAATTTATGTTTGAATACATTTTTATTGCTTTTTTTGCATTATCTCAGGATTCTAAGTACATTACTGTCAAAGTAAAACATTATATTTTGTATTTGCAAACCTTGCCAAATGTTTTTTTTTCAGGAAAACTCTCAAAGATGCATTTCTTCAGGCATTATTAGACATTTTGCATGTATGGTGTAGGAGTTATGTTTAAATAACTGCCATATTGAGTGTTACAGTATACAGT